>NW_007377735.1:229436-242327 GCF_000475195.1 Diaphorina citri
GGTGGTCCCGTACAAAGGACGGGTCAACCACTAGTAAGGTATATAGGTACTAAAAAGTCCACACGATGTTTCATTGATTTGTTTATTATATATTTTTTTAATTAACTCGGAAAAGTTTGTCGTTTATGTTTTAGATTTATGTACTTTGGTATTGAAAAATAATTGGGATCAACACAACTAAGCCGCAAGCTAGATGGAAAGATAAATTTGGCCATTCTCTTTTTTGTTGAACAAATATCTTTGCGTTTAAAACTGATGAAGTTCAAACAAAAATTAAGAAAAATGTTTTGTCTTGTAGATCACATTGAGGAAATAACTTTTCAAATAAAGCTGTCAGATTTTTAAGGCCAATTTAGCTTACTGTATCAGAACGTGAGTTGCATAACAAACTTACAAAATTATTACTCCGACCTTCTATACCTTTCCGAAAGAAAACTGTCTGCCTTGGAAAAGCTTTGGTCATTTCTTTAGATTAGATTATTTTATTTTTATTTATTTTTTCTAAAGGAAATTTATGAAGAACTTTGGTGCCAATTGGTTTTGAACTGCAATCTCCAGGTTGAGAATCCACCACTTTGATAAAATTAGATCAAAAGACTAGAAGGATTTTTTGAAGAGGCGTTTTGTTCATGAAATACAACATACAAGGTTAAAAGGACAGGCTTTGTTTAAAACTGATGAAGTTCAAACAAAAATTAATAAAAATGTTTTGTCTTGTAGATCACATTGAGGAAATAACTTTTCAAATAAAGCTGTCAGATTTTTAAGGCCAATTTAGCTTACTGTATGTTTACCTATTCAACTCATAATTCACAAGTGACATTAACATACCTAGTTATACCTAATGACATACAAGGTTATGTTTGATATTTTTTGTTTAAAATAAAGACCAATCTTGACACCTACTCTCCTGTCAATCCAATTCTAAGACAAAAGATCAAAACGGTTTGTTTTTCATAACTTCATAAGCTTAATGATTCTAATTGTGAGGTATTTTTGTCAATGGTATACGTACATTAGGTCAATGGTATACGTACAAATGTTTTTATTTTTTATTCTATTTTTACACAATTTAGCAACATAAGCCATTTGAAATGACAGTAAATGATTTAACTGTCACCAAAGACAGGCTGGCGCTAATTATGGCGATACTCGTAGATGAGAAATTGAAAATGTCAGTCTCACCATTGGAACACAGAACTCATAGTTGCAATTTACGTACAATTTGTTATCATAGTCATCTCGAAGATACGATAATTTTTTATTGCACTGATTTGGTAACCAATTATTGAGCGATTATTCAGGATTGCGTAGCTTATTAGAAAGTAGATCCATATTGCATAATGAAGAAGCGGTTTTGATGGAAAATTCGTCTTAGAGATGAGTCCGTACATAGAGTATATTTGAATAATTACTTGTCAGTAAAGAGTGGGTATGTCATTACTAGGAAATTTATACGAAAGTTAGGGGAAAGAGAATGTTTTAAGTAGTTACCTGTATTTAAGTTTGTTTAATTAATTTCCATTTTATTCCATTAATTTTTTATATTAGGTAACTAAAGTTAATCCATGAAGTGTGATCTATTTTATTGGTATTGTTTAGAATTGTTTCATATTATTTGTGTTAGTTTTTCGCCTCAGCAGTCTCAGCTCCAGATGCAATGAAGAATTTACAATAGCCGCTGTCACACGCACAAGAAGTTTAAAAATCAATCTTGAGCAGTGTCCAGCAACTTCTATAAATCTTCGGTCCTTGATGATTCTTCTCTTCGCGTCAGTTTTTCTATTTTATTGGTATTGTTTAGAATTGTTTCATATTATTTGTGTTAGTTTTTCGCCTCAGCAGTCTCAGCTCCAGATGCAATGAAGAATTTACAATAGCCGCTGTCACACGCACAAGAAGTTTAAAAATCAATCTTGAGCAGTGTCCAGCAACTTCTATAAATCTTCGGTCCTTGATGATTCTTCTCTTCGGGTCAGTTTTGATTGCCTATTGTTAACTGAAATTCTCTCATTTTAACTCAATATTTTTACTAAAATAAAATTCGTACTAGGTAAGTAATCATGTACTAAGTAAATGGTCAAGATCAACTGTAGTGTGATTTTATAATAAAATAATAACTATGTCAATACAAGACTTCGTATTTGTAAAGTGAAGATACAAAAGACACATTATTTTGCATTTTATAGAAAGAATTTTGAATTTTCGATTAGGTATATTTTTCTGTGTACGGTCAGTTTTGATTGCCTATTGTTAACTGAAATTCTCTCATTTTAACTCAATATTTTTACTAACTAAAAATTCGTACTAGGTAAGTAATCATGTACTAAGTAAATGGTCAAAATCAACTGTAGTGTGATTTTATAATAAGTTAATAACTATGTCAATTCAAGACTTCGTATTTGTACGTAAAGTGAAGATACAAAAAGACACATTATTTTGCATTTTATAGAAAGAATTTTGAATTTTCGATTAGGTACATATATTTTTCTGTGTACCTACAAGAGATTTTTCAGGACATACCTCATTATATTAGGATTGTCTTAATGAATAGGGAATCATGAAATTAATGTTTTACCATCCTAATCCATAATCTACGATTAATATCTTCAACGAGAAATTGATAACGATTAGATTAGCATTAGTAAATAACGATTGCAAAGCGATAAAATCAGATGCTCTATCCTCAGGCTGAATAATTCTAATAGTGCATCTGAGAATAGTCATTTTCCATAGAAACTCATTGGGTTTGAAAACCAACTGATACGTCAAAGAACAAATCAGATAAGATTAATACTATCCTATTGAAAAGTAGATTCTATTCACATGATCCTAGAATTGAGAGTACTATTTATAAGCTTATATGAACAAATAGATAAGTATGGAACTTCAGGAGCTTTGAGAGCTAGGTGGTAGAGAATGCTTTAGGCATCAGTACCTATTAGTCATCTTGCATTCAGAAGTATCTTGGTGTAATTTCTATGGGGAAACTGACCACTGGAGAATTTGATCACTGCTCCAATGGAATGTAAATGGAGTTTGCTCGAATACCATTATGTTTCCAAGTTTGAACCAGCGAAAATGTTGACTTCTGTTCACAAACCTGACAAATCTTAGACTAATATTATTCCATGAGGTAATAAATCATTTCGAACTTACCTCTCTGTAATCACTCGTCATTACTACTATTGAAATGAACTTGAATTCAAAATCTGCGGTGGCCCAAGTTGAGACCCAGGTTGATAAGGAAGCAGCTACGTTCCAAAAATTCAGCTAGGTTCTAGAAAATTCAGCAAGAGTCTGTGGAATTCAGTAAGGTTCTGAGGTTTATATACGTAGTGTAGGTTCATTTTCTGGGAGCCTAAAGGATTGTATACCCCTACCCATCATTCCACCCCCAATATAGGAATGATATCTGTAATCACTTACTTGAATTTGGCGGTCTTCTCGGGTTGTAAGTTATCTAACATTTCGGTTTCTTAAAATCGGTACAATAGAACATTTGATCAAAAAGCTCTTGTTATTTCACTGTTGAAATTTCTGATGTAGATATAAAGTTAACTGCTGATAAATTCAAGTATCCACTCCAAAAATGGTATAGAAGTATCTCAAATGGAATAAAGTATTGCAAAAGAAATGAAAAACAAATCTAACACAGAAATTGGAAGTGAATTCTTAACACCAGAAGTACTGGAACCCTGAAACTACAATGAAGAAAAATATCTCCAACACTCCCCCTATCCTATTAAAAAGTAGATTCTATTCACATGATCTTAGATTTGAGAGTACTATTTATAAGCTTATGAACAAATAGGTAAGTATGCAACTTCAGGAGCTTTGAGAGCTAGGTGGTAGAGAATGTTTTAGGCATCAGTACCTATTATAGTCATCTTACATTCAGAAGTATCTTGGTGTATTTTTCTATCGGGAAACTGACCACTGGAGAATTTGACCACTGCTCCAAATGAATGGAGTTTGCTCGAATACCATTAGTTTCCAACTTTCCAAGTTTGAACCAGCGAAAATGGTGACTTCTGTTCACAAACCTGACAAATCTTAGACTAATATTATTCCATGAGGTAATAAATCATTTCGAACTTACCTCTCTGTAATCACGGAATGATATCACTGTGGTGGATGTATTCATAGGGTTATAACTCCCCCTGGAAGTAAATAGATAATTATATCATATCATGCAACATCTATTTATTATAATTATGTTCGCATATCAACTATCCCAGTAGGGCAGTTGCTAACGAAACAGTCCCAGATGTGCAGTTTTGGATTAATAACCGAGGGGACTGCGTTCGAATACCAGCAGCGACATAAAATAATTAAAACACATCAATTCCTCTTTTCAATTCCTTTTTTCTACCTTTTTATTCTGTATGAACTGCTCTTCTTCTCCTTCTTTTTCTGTTTCCTCTCCTTCCTTTTCCCGTGTTCAGATGGGATCGGCGTTTTTCGTCAGCCTCTTAGCCAGCCCTAGGGTGATTGTTTTGGGCTGACATTTGGTTTTTTACGAGTAAATGTCTTTCGCACTCAACCTTTGCTATGTCTTTAGCAAGGGAAATTTCAGGCTGGTTTCCTCCTTGTTTAAGGTCCAACAGCCAGACCATTATTTTGTATCAACTATTGAACAAAATTCAATGCTTTCCTGCCTGGTGAGATAAGCCTCCTTATGTGACAAGCATAAAAATCTTACTTCATATTGGTACTTACGTTATGGAACTATGTTAAGGACCATTTCTGTCATTCAATACGTGAAATGCATTTGTCAATATTTACTTGCAATGAGGTAAAGACAGGTACGCAAATTAGGTATCTTCAATATGACTCACATAGTGCAAATTGGTATTGCAGTATTTTCACGTATCTTACTGCAATGACCCACTGTACTCGTAATGATGTAAACAATAGACTGTTGAAGAATATCGAATGAGCAAGGATAGTGACCGAGGAATTTTCTAAGTTTTTTTTTTTTTTTTTTTTTAATTACGTAAGTACCTTCCTTTGTATCTCATACTACGAGATATTAGGTACCTTTACATAATATACCTACCTACTACGTTTTGAAACGTTTACTAGTTTCTAGATTATCTCTCTTTTCTTTATGATCTATTTCATTTCGTTCTTCTTCTTCTTCTTCTTCTTCTTCTTCTTCTTCTTCTTCTTCTTCTTCCTCGCCTATTCCCGTGTTCTATCGGGGTCGGCGTTTTTCATCAGCCTCTCAATCAGCCTTAGCTAGGGTGATTGCTTTGGGCTGACATTTGAAAACGAGCATTTTTTAATTTCCCAAAAATGTCGGTAATTTAAATATCTTCAGATTGTGGTCCGAAATCCTTTTTTTTTTAGTATCAACATGAATTAAAGTAAACCCATACTCTTCAGTCCTAATAAACAAAATTAACGGGTAGGTCTTCGTTACCCACATGAACTAGAGATCTACACGGTCACCCGTCCAGGTATCAGTCAATCCCGACGTTGACTAACTTCAGTGATCTGTAAGACATTGGGGTGTCTAGTAAACACTGTTTACCATGTCAAAGCAACTAGCATTTTCAGCAACTCACATCAAGTCATGATTCAGATCGGAACTGTCATAATCATAAGGTAGGTACTAAAAAGTCCACACGATGTTTCATTGATTTGTTTATTATATATTTTTTTAATGTAGGTAACTCGGAAAAGTTTGTCGTTTATGTTTTAGATTTATGTACTTTGGTATTGAAAAATAATTGGGATCAACACAACTAAGCCGCAAGCTTAAATAATCATAATATCAAAATAAATACATAATATTTATTATGTAGGAGGATAATTATGAACCATCAGGTAGATGGCATAGGGCAGGGTTGTCCAACCTTAGGGCACCCGAGGGCCGCAAGAGACCAAGGTAGAGAGTTGGCGGGCCGCAAAAACTAGATGGCATGGGGGAAAAGCTCAGTGGATTAGAAAATTTTCAGAAATCAGAGAATTACGGCAATTTGTTACGTATTTATTTTGATATGAGTACCTACCCATAATATCTCATACTACGAGATATTAGGTACCTTTACATAATATACCTACCTACTACGTTTTGAAACGTTTACTAGTTTCTAGATTATCTCTCTTTTCTTTATGATCTATTTCATTTCGTTCTTCTTCTACTTCTTCTTCTTCTTCTTCTTCTTCTTCTTCTTCTTCTTCTCAGAGAATTACGGCAATTTGTTACGTAGGTATTTATTTTGATATGAGTGCCTACCCATCATATCTCATACTACGAGATATTAGGTACCATTACATAATATACCTACCTACTACGTTTTGAAACGTTTACTAGTTTCTAGATTATCATTATCTCTCTTTTCTTTATGATCTATTTCATTTCGTTCTTCTTCTACTTCTTCTTCTTCTTCTTCTTCTTCTTCTTCTTCTTCTTCTTCTTCTTCTTCTTCTTCTTCTTCCTCGCCTATTCCCGTGTTCTATCGGGGTCGGCGTTTTTCATCAGCCTCTCAATCAGCCTTAGCTAGGGTGATTGCTTTGGGCTGACATTTGAAAACGAGCATTTTTTAATTTCCCAAAAATGTCGGTAATTTAAATATCTTCAGATTGTGGTCCGAAATCCTTTTTTTTTAGTATCAACATGAATTAAAGTAAACCCATACTCTTCAGTCCTAATAAACAAAATTAACGGGTGGGTCTTCGTTACCCATATGAACTAGAGATCTACACGGTCACCCGTCCAGATATCAGTCAATCCCGTCGTTGACTAACTTCAGTGATCTGTAAGACATTGGGGTGTCTAGTAAACACTGTTTACCATGTCAAAGCAACTAGCATTTTCAGCAACTTGTGATCGTTACTCTTCTGAAAATGTGATTTCTGAAAGTTCTGCAATTCGAAATTTTTGATTACAAAATATCTTAACTAAAAACAGTTTCACAAATTTAATTAAAATTTATTCTGTTTTATTATTGACATATTTTCATTAATATTGCAATATAAAAGAAAGATTTTTTCCCCTGTGTCCAGTGTCCACACATGGTCGAGGGCCGAAGATCGACGAGGTGAATCTATGTTGTCAAGGAAGTGTACGGTTTCAGTTGAAATCGATCGACGTGACGCCCTTCGACTATGATTGTACACAGTTTTACACTGAAGAAGGTACCAACTTACCAACTGTCCCTAAGGACGACTTATGTAATGGTGGGATACGTTTCTATCTAGTTTTCAAAATGAGCTTAGTACATCATGTAGAATATACGAGCTTGTATGGCTTCGCCATGCGACAGTAAGAAACCCTGTTAGAAGATATTACTCGGTAATCAGGGTGTACAAAAGAGCGATGAATTATCAGTAGAAAACCTATTAGAGAAACGGACTTTTCAGCCTCATCCGGACAAGGTAACAAGTTTTAATTATTCTATCCTGATTGAGGACATGAAAGTCATGAAACCCTGTTAGAAATCGTTAAGTACCTACTCGTATAAGCTGTAAGGTATTAAAACAGAATAAATAGTATTATAATATTATAGCCGTACAAGTCGTACAACGTACAATACAAGTTTCGTTTAATTATTCAGTACTTACCTACATAACTGACCTATCACTTTTCAAAAAAAGTTCAATAGGGGAATCTCTATGAGATTTTTTTATCGTTAAATTCCGTTTTCCAGATCAGGTTGTAGGTGCCGAGGTTCGTTTATCCTCTATTTTTCCGAAACGTAGCTCACTCGTTCCAATATTTTTCACTTCCATCTTTAGATTAACACTCTCGTCGTTATTATGCGAGTAAATTTTTCACAGAACTTATCTGCTACTGAAGTTCATATCCCTAGAAATAGACTAAATTGATTTACCAGTCTCTCGCAGTAGGGCATCAATATGAATACTGGATACTCATGAACACCCACATAATATTCAGTTTGATATCATTTAAAACTACTACCATAAACACCACTGGACACATAATGTTATGCTCGTATATTGTTTTATTAGTTGTCGACTGCCAAGTGATCTGCACTCAAACAGAGGTCAGAGGTAAGTGGCTAAGTGTGGAATTTTAAAGTAAGGATACTTCACCTCCTTTCAATATATATAAAAAAATATTCTACATAGGTACTTAAAATAATAAATATGAGTTGACTTTATCAGAGTGTGTTTGCATGAGACACCTTAGACCTAAGGACCATGATCGGTTCTAAAGTCTAAAGTAAGGATACTTCACTTTCCTTTCAATATAATTATATATAAAAATATTCTACATACTTAAAATAATAAATATGAGTTGACTTTATCAGAGTGTGTTTGCATGAGACACCTTAGACCTAAGGACCATGATCGGTTCTAAAGTGAGTGCTTTCTGGTTTCAATAGATCTAAATAATTTGACACAAAGGTCGCAGTGATAATGGCAAACTTCTTCAACCCTTCGCTGTTGGAAGTTTGACTCGAAGGTTTGGCTGGACCATTTTGGCAAGAAATTGTTTGACATCACGGGGGATTCCCGGTCCAAACATTTTCTTGCTCAAAAGATTGGTCTGGCCATCCAGAGAGGAAACGCTGCATACATCCTGGGGCCTCCACCGGAGGGGAGAAATTTTAATGAAATTTATTATTATTTAAATAAATAAAACCCCATACGTTTCTTACAGTTAAAAAAATAATAATAATAATAATAATAATACATAATAATAATGACCAACAATTATGTTAGCTATTAATAGCCCATAATTGGAAACTTACTATGTACCATATTATATGAGAAATAAAGTTCCATAACAATAATAAATGAGAATTTGAAAATAGGTACAGTTCCTATGACGATTAAGATAGCTCCAGAGGACCGATGACTGTTCTTTCAACGAGAGAAATGACATCTGCGGAAATTCAATGTTAAAATTGAAAGAAAATTTTCGCAGTCGTCATTACTACTATTGAAATGAACTTGAATTCAAAATCTGCGGTGGCCCAAGTTGAGACCCTGGTTGATAAGGAAGCAGCTACGTTCCAAAAATTCAGCTAGGTTCTAGAAAATTCAGCAAGAGTCTGTGGAATTCAGTAAGGTTCTGAGGTTTATATACGTAGTGTAGGTTCATTTTCTGGGAGCCTAAAGGATTGTATACCCCTACCCATCATTCCACCCCCAATATAGGAATGATATCACTGTGGTGGATGTATTCATAGGGTTATAACTCCCCCTGGAAGTAAATAGATAATTATATCATATCATGCAAAACAATGTCGAAATATTCAAATGAATTTTCTCCTATTTTGTGTGTGGTTGCGAACTGATGTACCTAGTCCTATAAGAAATTGAAGCATTGTACAAAGGTAGAAACAATAACTAAATTCATGATGGACATAATATAATAATACCTATAGTAACATCAAGATCTATGAAAGCAGTTGGTGAGAAAATTTTATACTTTTATACTACGCATCGTATCAAAAATGTTGGGAATATATTACATGAGTCATGGACAAAAAACTTTCAAATAAAAGAAAAAAAAATGTATAGGTGTCGTAGAGGACTGTGAATAATAAAATTATTCAGCGTGGGAAATTAATAAGCTAGGTTCTTGGAATCCTGCTACATGAGTCATGGACAAAAAACTTTCAAATAAAAGAAAAAAAAAATGTATAGGTGTCGTAGAGGACTGTGAATAATAAAATTATTCAGCGTGGGAAATTAATAAGCTAGGTTCTTGGAATCCTGATAATCTTGCCAAGAAATTTTCTCGTAATTGAAAGCTAAAAACTTATCTCGAGCTAGAGGAAAACGTCAGGTGTGAAGGTGAAAATGAGATGAAATTCCCGTTGATGAACCAATTATTTATTTTGTCAGTCAGGCTGTGAAGCAATCTCCGTGAGTAGGTGTCACACTAGGCTTGCACACCGTAGGTCTCAGGTTCTATTCCCAGCGGAGTGAAGATTTTCGGCAATGTGCTTGGACTTCAGGGCGCATTCAGCCTTGTGAAGACAAATGAGTAGTTACTTTTGATGGGGTAGCGGCCAGTGGCGGCATTACCACTGTACAAAAGCTAGTCAAATATGGGACATTGATAAGTTAGAGAAATTGATTGCAAAGAAGGCACTTAGTGAAGCTGAGATGTCCACAAATGTTATGAAAAGGCTCTGCTTTACCACAAATAATTTATTCATGATTTTTGATCAGTCTGGCTGAAGGATCAACAGGCGTATTGTTTTGTATTTGTAGAAATGACATCTACGGAAATTTATGTTCAAAGTTATCAAATTTCTGTAAGTGTCATTACAACAAAAAAACAAAACGCAGCTTCGTTTGGCTCTCCTGGTGAACTTGGTGTCACAACATAGCTGAAAGCTGAAACAAAAGAAAATTAGTTTATGGTTTAAATATTTAAATCTATTGTTAACTAGCAATTCGTGTAAATGTCTAGAATTTAAGAATGTCTTTGATTCAAAGATCTTTCAAAGAAGTACCCACTGTGAGGAGTAAATTTTGTGACTACAATTTTACACGTGAAATCTTTTCTTTCTGATTTTGCATGATTTTAATTAATCTTAATAATGAGAGAAACTAAGATACTAAGAATCACTCATTCCTTAGGCCTAAGTCATCGAACTTCTTTTAAAATGAACAAATAAGAATTAATTTAACACCTTCGTTAGGAAAGTATTAAGTATTAAATACGTATAACTTATTGAAGTCTTTGAAAGAAACTGTTAGGCATAATGGGCATTTGTCTTAGCCTACAGTCAGGATTGTTGATAGGAGTTCCTTTGGGTACCATTTACCCCAAGCTGGGCTCCACAAAGGGCCCCGGAATCAGCAGTTCCCCCCTCCAAAACGACTACCTAGTACCTATTCTTTGTATATTTTTTCTTTGTATATGTATAAGAAAAGGAAGAAAAATGTTGTGTGGAGGGGTCCATTGTTGGATTTTGCCCCAGGGCCCGGCCCTGTCTACTGTGTAAATAAAGGCGCTTATAAATAATGAGCTAATATTGAAGCATTATGATTGAGAATCTATCTGGGAATTGGAAGATTCATTTCATAAGGCGATTACGTAGTCGCACGTGCTTCGGTAGGAAACTGGTACAGGCGTCAATCAATCAGGTGTCATCTCCGGTTGGTAAGCCCGGACCTTAGAGTTCTACATACAGTAGAACCTCGATTATTTCAACTTTCTATTGTTTTAACTCCAAAATCCATTGTTTTTTCTATCTTTCAAAGGAAAAGATCATAGAAAGTGATTATTTCAACCTCCAATCATTTCAACTACCCCCGGTCCCAATTAGTTGAAATAATCGAGGTTCTACTGTATCTATTTATTATAATTATGTTCGCATATCAACTGTCCCAGGGCAGTTGCTAACGAAACAGTCCCAGATGTGCCGTTTTGGATTAATAACCGAGGGGACTGCGTTCGAATCCCAGCAGCGACATAAAATAATTAAAACAAATCAATTCCTCTTTTCAATTCCTTTTTTCTACCTTTTTATTCTGTATGAACTGCTCTTCTTCTCCTTCTTTTTCTGCTTCTTCTCCTTCCTTTTCCCGTGTTCAGATGGGATCGGCGTTTTTCGTCAGCCTCTTAGCCAGCCCTAGGGTGATTGTTTTGGACTGACATTTGGTTTTGACTACAATTTTTTTACGAATGAATGTCTTTCGCACTCAACCTTTGCTATGTCTTTAGCAAGGGAAATTTCAGGCTGGTTTCCTCCCTGTTTAAGGTCCAACAGCCAGACCATTATTTTGTATGAACTATTGAATAAAATTCAATGCCTCGGCCTATTGCAAACTCCCGCTTTCCTGCCTGGTGAGGTAAGCCTCCTTATGTGACAAGCATAAAAATCTTACTTCATATTGGTACTTATGTTATGGAACTGTGTTAAGGACCATTTCTGTCATTCAATACGTGAAATGCATTTGTCAATATTTACTTACAATGAGGTAAAGACAGGTACGCAAATTAGGTATCTTCAATATGACTCACATAGTGCAAATTGGTATTGCAGTATTTTCATGTATCTTACTGCAATGACCCACTGTACTCGTAATAATGATGCAAACAATAGACTGTTGAAGAATATCGAATGAGCGAGGATAGTGACCGAGGAATTTTCTAAGTTTTTTATTTTTAATTATGTAAGTACCTACCTTTGTACCATTGTACCTACCTATATATATATATTTTATTAAGTATACAAGTACTTCCACTTGAAGGCATTGGTCAGATGAGACCTCCCCAAGCTCCTTGTTATTCAAGCTATCGTCTAATAATGAGTAGTGTACAGTATAGATTCTTCCTAATCCAATAAGGAATCCCTAACATCTCTGCCCCGCCTCCCTCCTTAGAGGGAAAGAAGGGGAACATAACAAGGAGAGAGGGGTAAAGGGGAGAGCCTGACAAAGAAGGAGGGAGGGAGGAAAGAGGAGAGCAGGACAACATAACTAGGAGGGAGAGAGAGGGAAGAGGGACATGAGAAGATAGAGAGGCATGAGAAAGGAAGGAGGGGAGATAGAGGGGGACATGACAAGAAAGGAGGGGAGAGCCTGACAGGGGGGAGAGGGGGACATGACCTCCTCCCCTAAAGGAATTCATACCCAGGCGAGAGTAAGTTGCGCCTTGTAGGGCTTCGCCTCATAGGCAACATGCAATAATACTATCTAGCCATTACCCATCTTTCCTAATATAATGACGCGAACATCAGTATTTTACACGTTTTAAACATTCTGACATGACTTTGTAAGTCAAAATTAAATAATAATAATAATTTGTTAATCAGCAAGCAAGGTTTTAGTCTCTGAACGGTTGACCGTCATGTACTTTTAAGGTGGGTTTACACGCCACATGGTCGAGGGCCGAAGATCGACGAGGTGAATCTATGTTGTCAAGGAAGTGTACGGTTTCAGTTGAAA
>NW_007377736.1:0-98351 GCF_000475195.1 Diaphorina citri
ATGGCGTTTGGATAGTTTCTCACACAGTTTAAAAGATTGTATCTCCCTATCTACTTTGTATATTGTCCAACAAATGACATACTTTGTTATTCTTACCTGAATTTTGATTGGTCGAACTATTAGATGAATTGAACCAAAAATTAAAACAGTCTTCTGGAATGAATGTGTTCTTGGATATCTCTAATTCACAAGTGCTGTACCTCCGAAGCTTTAGAAATATTCAGGGACACACACTCGCATATTATTCGACTTTTAAACCTCTCGATGATTTCATTGATAAAACTGTCTGTTCCTTCTGAGTTGTCTGGAACTAGAACTGGGCTCTATAGGTGTATAGGTATGGGCTATTTTTTCTGCTGAAAATCCAGAGGCCCGATCCAATCGATTAGCCACTGATTGAAATAAGATAGGATATCCTGGCTGAAGAACTTGGAAACCTAGTTCTCTGCAATTAGCAGAAAGGATTCTTCAAAGCACTAAGTGGGAAACAAAGTGATAATTATACCATTCAAAAGTTGATGCACCATTCAAAATTCAAAGGCAGAATAAAAGGAAAGGATGTAGTTGGTCATCTGTGAGTGAGCTGTTACAAATGTTGGACTGGATCAGGTCTACTGTCTTCCTGGCGTATCCTGTATATGGGATAATCCGTATCAGGATATAGCCGGTCAAGAAGTATTCATTGAGTTCTTTTCATATTGAATGAAGAATACAATTCAAAGCCCTCAGACCTCACAAATTTATAATTCTGATATTATCATAATCTTTTCTATCTCCTCTACGTTATAACAGACCTCCTCTCTGATAGACTGAGGAGGTTATTACCCATACCGGGTTTGAATATGGTTACAGGTTCAATATGATCACTAAGTAGCAAGTAGGCAACTTGGTTAGTAAGTACACTACGGTGCGTCCACAGATCATTGGTACCGTGGTCTATGTACTTTGATAGGTACTATCCGTCTCCTCATAAGAATATTAGGTGTTACATTAAAATTGCCACGCAAGCCCTTGAAATGAAACTGACCCTGGAATCATCGTAATTTTTTTTTCAGAGCTCGGTCTGATTCCGTTGGAGATCTTAATTTCCTCCAGGTATAAGCGAAATTATGACACACACTATAGCGTAGAATAAAAACCTAGGCTCGTGCCAGTTAGGGGTCTGGGTATAAATTAATAATAAGTTCTCTAGGATTCCAATTCTGAGATGTGTTTTTTGTTATCGTGTTTTTTTTTTTTTTTTTTTTTTTTTCAGAAACTAATTGCCTATGCAAATAAATTTAATGGGAATATACCTGACTTGTACCCCAGGGCAATTACAATCAAGAATTCAGACTTGTACATAATGCATATTAAATTAGTTCTAGCTAGTTGAATACATCTGATGTTCCAGGTAGACCTGTTGTACTTTTTTTCATATCTTTCGAAGCGTTTTGTTTATTTTTATTTAACTGCAGAGCCAGATCAAACTTTGTGCAAACCTAAATGAAGAAGTTTTTTCTTTGCCGTGAGTCATGATTCATGAACTCATGACACAAGAGAAAAGGAAGAAGGCGGGAGAAAGAGCGAGAGGGAAGGAAAGAGAGTTGATTAGTGGATGTGCCAAAACTCCCTACCAAATTCTCTGAAGATACATACACTTTCATTTCATAATAATAAATGGGGAAGCGGGAGAGAGAGATAAGGGAGGAGTAGATTTTCCTTCGAGACCTAGGTTTCTGGAATTGTAGATACCACCTGGTGCATAGAGGATACAGTAGGTAATGACCAGTGGCTAGTGCTAGTGTATGGCTATGATATTAAAAGCTCCCCAGATATGTTTCTCTTTGAGGTCGTATATTTCTATCGGAAAGCAAAAATCTTACAGTGTGGCTTCACATGAGAAAAAAACACAATTTATAATCTTGGCTACATATTACTTTCTGAAGGTGAAACGATTTCCTCTCTTCAAAATGGCTAGCCATCTTGGATATCCATTATCCAATGGTTTAGTTTAGACTTTAGAACAATAAGCGCTACCACGCCAAAAGAGGGGGAATGAGCTTCAGAAGAGGGTAAATCGTCTCAGTTTCCAAAAGGAAAATGTGGTCCTTTTCTCTATATCCGTCAAGGTGGTTTTTTCGTTAAGAAGTTCTTCAAGACCGAGATTTGACATTGGTGCCATCCTATGATAGGTTCTTTGATAAGGGACAAATTGAGAGCTTCTGTTTCCTTAATACAGCTATTTATAATATGATCCAGCACGTATAGTACACAGTATACCATAGCTCAGTGGCACAAGCAAGCATAGATTGAATATTTATATGGCCGGCTGTAGTGTCGTTCATAAAGCCGCTATATTTATATTTATTCTCGATTGTGTTGGTTATTGCATTAGTAACAGAACTTTGTGCTCTTGAAACTAATAGCAATACAAGGAGCAATAATAGTAATTGATAAAACATATGAGATTGCTTCCGTAACAAATTGAACCTCGTCGGAGACAACTTGCACTGGCCGAATAAGGGCATGCGATATTATATGGAGTAGTAAATGATCACTAGAAGAGCCTTTACAGGTTACAACTGTTTATAATGACATTTGTACACAATAGCATCTGTGATTGTATGCATGTGTTAGCTTTGGCTTTGTATTGCGGAGTTCAGAGACTCCTAGGAACTAGGATGACAAATTCTGTGATTGTAAACCTTGTTGTACATAATGCTTTGAGTTCAATATCTTTGATTTCGTTTCCTATTCCTATATGGCCTATACGAAACTTGTCGTTTAAGTAATTGTCCTAATTCTAAGGTGTGATAAGATGATCTTTTAGATTTTCACTAAATAGTCTAAATACCTTTGTATACGGGGGTAGTATCTAAATACCTATAGAAATAATCATTATGTACTTTTGAATATTTTCTGGAAGAAGTCCACTTATAATGTGTTTTTTTTTTTTTTATAGAAAATTCACATCACTGCGATTTCTTCTTACATGACTAGTAGACTTTGTTGGTCTGCTCTGATTGTTAAATGTCCAGAGCCGGAAACACGATTATCAGAAATCTCAGCTTCTTATCTCCCCATGGTACGAGAGGATTTATTTGGAACACTTACTTGTGTTGTGATTCCCAGCTTCCTGTTTTGGAGATGTATCAGCAAATATTTTCACTTGAAGACCTCCTTGAGTGTAATCGACATCAGTTACAACTGTTTCTAATGACATTTGTACACAATAGCATCTGTGATTGTACCTATGCATGTGTGTTAGCTTTGGCTTTGTATTGCGGAGTTCAGAGACTCCTAGGAACTAGGATGACAAATTCTTACACCTTGTTGTACATAATGCTTTGAGTTCAATATCTTTTATTTCGTTTCCTATTCCTATATGGCCTATACGAAACTTGTCGTTTAAGTAATTGTTCTAATTCTAAGGTGTGATAAGATGATCTTTTAGATTTTCACTAAATAGTCTAAATACCTTTGCATACGGGGGTAGTATCTAAATACCTATAGAAATAATCATTGTGGACTTTTGAATATTTTCTGGAAGAAGTCCACTTATAATGTTTTTTTTTTTTTTTTTTAAAAAATCCACATCACTACGATTTCTTCTTACATGACTAGTAGACTTTGTTGGTCTGCTCTGATTGTTAAATGTCCAGAGCCGGAAACACGATTATCAGAAATCTCAGCTTCTTATCTCCCCATGGTACGAGAGGATTTATTTGGAACACTTACTTGTGTTGTGATTCCCAGCTTCCTGTTTTGGAGATGTATCAGCAAATATTTTCACTTGAAGACCTCCTTGAGTGTAATCGACATACAGGGGGAATATTGCTGACGAAATATGGTGTTTAATTTTCCTTCTTAGCTCTAACAATCTCTAGAGGTACCCCTTTCACTACTTCTGTAAATTCAGTTGAACATTTTTCATTTCAATTTCTTATGGTTCTGTGTGAGAATTTTATTGGTTGTAATCTTGTAATGTTAGTTAGTGCCTTTTCCACTGATAATTTTATATTTCGCTCAAATTAGAGATTACCTAGTTGTAATCCTATGATTCCTATGTCTGTAGGCTTGAGACGATATAAATCCTCGTATTCCAGATTATTTGGAATTTCAAATAAACTCTTTACAATGATTGACATCGGATACCAATGTCCGTTCTTTGAGCATATTCCAAAGCGTACGCAAAGAACATTACCATGTTATTAATAACCTGTGCTCTCCATATACAGCGAACGAATTGAATTCATAACGAACTGAATCGATCAAGAAACAAAATGAAAGCGAGTAGATCACAAGCTTGAGTCAATCAATCAAATCACAAGACCCGATCAATGAAGCCATCAATTTCAGAAGATTATGCACCCAAGTTTTGTAAAGAGGCATCAAAATATCTTGAAATCGGTGCAAATCACCCGTCATTTACTCTTTCAAAAGTTGGATTCTTGGATATCTTATAAAGCTCATACCTAGAAGCTCGGACTAAAAGGATTAAACTTTAATAGTGAAAGTACCTACTGTTTGAATTTTGAATAGTGACAGCGGATTTTCATTGGTAATTATTATATCAAAAGCTTGTACTTTGGTCCATGAAAATTGTATAAGTACCTGTTAAGACCACCAACAGTAGATTTTGCAATAAACTTGTCATGTTTGATTGGTTTTCATATTGGATTGTACCTAGGTACGAATTTTTTAATTTGTTTGCTAAAATTTAAATAACAACATTTCTTGACCTCGAAGGACAAAAGAATGTCTCAATTTTCACCACAATCAAAACAATGCTACCACAATGGTGATTGTCTGGTGAGTAAAGTTCCAAAGCAAGAAGCTTTGAATTCCAATGTCCACGACAACATTCTGATCACCGCGGCTGACCGCTTCGATGAAATGTTTCTCTGATTATAATAGCAAGATCGAGAACCCATTGATTACGGTTAATTGTTGGGTACGTCCCAAGTCTATCTGGAACAGATAAATCTTCCAACTTGGATCATAAGTCTCTTATTAAGGATTTCATGTTGAAAATAAAGTGTTTTCAAAGCAATAGAACCAGAGTTCGTCATAAGTTTTACTGATAGCTTAATTACTCGATTATTAATCACTATGGGTTGCTATAACGTCCAGCGGGTATGCCTTATATTGCCTAGTTACCTGCTGATGAACGAGACGTATAAATGGCTCCAGGATGTCAAAATGAGATCGACTTTGGACTATGACTTTGCGGTTTCAGTTACACATGCCTAATAAGTACTCCTAGATATCTACATACGAATGTAGAAGTAACTAGCAAGCTTACAATGCCACAGCTGAACATTTCATACACATAGATAATCAAAGACTTTGTGGCAAATCTGGGGAAAGATTTTTTACGAATAAACATAATCATCCTACTGAAGCATCCTTGTTTTACAAGCATTATCAACGTTCAAATGTGTAAAAGGGGTAGTACAATACTTGTGCATATTATTTTACTATAACTTATATTATATGGGCTACAAGCTGCCATAAATAAACTTACACTCAATATTCTATAATCCCATTGTTTTACTATGTCTATCAGTTCACATTATAACTCGATATGTTACGATGCGTAATGCTAATAGTCTCAATGTTCCTGCTTATTACAAATAGGTTTCCTATTCCTACTGATGCATTCTTGTTTTACAAGCATTATTAACGTTCAAATGTGTAAAAGGGGTAGTACAATACTTGTGTATATTATTTTACTATAACTTATATTATATGGGATACAAGTTGCCACAAATAAACTTACACTCTATATTCTATAATCCCATTGTTTTACTATGTGTATCAGTTCACATTATAACTCGATATGTTACGATGCGTAATGCTAATAGTCTCAATGTTCCTGCTTATTACAAATAGGTTTCCTATTCCTATTGTTATTGAACTCAGCCAAGCGGCTGATGTTTGGTGCAGCCAGGACGATCTTCATCTTTTATGGCCAATCTTCCTAACTTTTCCCGTAGATCCACAAAAAAACTCTTTCGTATTTGATATGGGAACTTTAGTTTCCTGTGAAACCCTTAAGTAATTCTAGGAATGCCTAATTTCTAGGTAACCAGATCTTTTCAAAACTACGCCAAATAGATCAAAAGCTCAACAGAAATCAAATTTTCATCAAGTAAGCCGCCTCAACATCCAACATTTTGCATATTAATTAGTAGGATTATGTTTGTCCTATACGGGTACCTATAGACTTCTCCAAGGTGCATTCTAGTTATGTTTACGAGGACAAATTGTCACAGCAATTAGATTGTATCGTTCTAATGAGGCTGAGACTTTGAAATATACATACCTCCGTATACAGAGTTTTCTAAAGCAAATATGGATGTAATATGTACCTACAGTAATTATTTTTCTTATTTTAATGTTTATGCTTGATCAAGGTGATATTTACACCCAAGTTCTGACAAAATACCACCCATCTCCTCATACATAAATTACATAGGTAATATCTACAAAGTACCTACCTATAGGATAGGTACCTTTTCAGATAGGAAAGCCTTTTTACTGCGGTATCCGTGGTTGTAAAAGTTCTCCGAACCCTGTACATAGGAGAACACTTTTGTGTTCAAGCGAACTTTTCAATCTCATTGTTACAAGTGTCTGCGTTGTGTTTGTTATTGTTTTGACACATGCAATTGTCTGGGCCTAGTTCACTGAGTGTTTCGAGTTTGATATATTCGAGTACATTGTTATAGAGCTTGATGAAACGCACTGGTCAGTATGAGTCGTGATGGTGTGCCATCATCTTATCTGTCTAGAATGAGGATGATTTGTCTTGTTTTTGTTATTCGCAGATAACTGATATATTCGAGTACATTGTTATAGAGCTTGATGAAACGAACTGGTCAGTATGAGTCGTGATGGTGTGCCATCATCTTATCTGTCTAGAATGAGGATGATTTGTCTTGTTTTTGTTATTCGCAGATAAGAGGGGAGCTGTCAAAACATTTTGAGTGCACAGAATGGTTGTGTGTGATGCTCTGTGCTTATTGTTGAGAATATTATTATGAATAATATCATGGAGGTACGTATGTAGTATGTATGTACCTACATACTGTTTGAAAAAATATAAAAACATACAAGAATTTTACTTCATCTGTTTCATTGATAGTGGAGCAAAAACTTCAATTTGGAAATATGCTCAGTGATACCAAGAGCTTGTCTGGTAATTAGAAGCTCTGGTAATCAGGTGGTCGCGGGTTCAAATTATGCCATGGTTCATTCGATACTGTTTGAAAAAATATAAAAACATACAAGAATTTTACTTCATCTGTTTCATTGCTAGTGGAGCAAAAACTTCAATTTGGAAACATGCTCAGTGATACCAAGAGCTTGTCTGGTAATTAGAAGCTCTGGTAATCAGGTGGTCGCGGGTTCAAATTATGCCATGGTTCATCATTTATTCGAAACGCTCCATACACAAAAAGCCCAATTTGAGACTTAGGTGTAGGGGCAAACAGCCCTAAAGAATGAGTTAAGCTTCTACGAATAGGTGATAGTAGCCTTACTGCTGAAGGAAAGGGATTCTCGAAACGCTCCATACACAAAAAGCCCAATCTGAGGCTTAGGTGTAGGGGCAAACAGCCCTAAAGAATGAGTTAAGCTTCTACGAATAGGTGATAGTAGCCTTACTGCTGAAGGAAAGGGATTCTTAGGCCTCGTTCAAGTAAGTAGTTCATAAAAACCATTATGTATTGTTGTCTCATGCACCTACACCGTATAGGCTTAAGAATCTGCACAGGACCGTAAATGTAGCTACTTGGGCATTGGGTAAGATCACGATAGCGGAATTGTCATAGGACAAAGTTCCTTTGACTTGTTCAGCGGTAGGAGTTTAGCATACTGTTCAATTTAGATAGCCTTACCCGAAGTAGGTAAGGCTCAAAGAATCATGATGAAATCAACACTCTTGTTTGGGCAAATGGTGTTCCCGTTTATGATATTTTTCTCAATTTATGATATTATTATTATTAAAAAAAATAATAATAACAAAAATATTTATATATTTATGTACATACCAAAATATAAGTATATCTTGTAGATCGAGTACCCTCCATCTTATGTAGGTACTTCTTCTAATCTGCTTTTTGATTAGACCATCATTATTTTAGAAATTCTTTGAACTGTGCAACAAATTATGTATTGGCGGATATTGTACTCACTACAAATCGAGGGACTACATTTTGCTGTCCTTGCAAAGATAAGACTAATTGCGTCATTTGGAGTAATTTTTACTTTGCATAGTAAGAAGCTATGAACCATATAGCTCAAGAGCTAAGAACCAAACTGAGATCAAGTTATTAATTACTACTCAGGAAGTATCTACCCTTTCGTCATCAACTAGCAAAAAGTATTCACCTAAAAATTTCTGTGACCTGATGTGACTTAATGTGAACTAAGAACCATATAGCTCAAGAGCTAAGAACCAAACTGAGATCAAGTTATTAATTACTACTCAGGAAGTATCTACCCTTTCGTCATCAACTAGCAAAAAGTATTCACCTAAAAATTTCTGTGACCTGATGTGACTTAATGTGAAAAATCATGTCATGGAAGAACTGGAAGAAATCTTGGAACTTTTGATTGTATTCAACCAATTTGAGAGGAGATTTTCTCACTTCCTAAGCAATATTTTTAGGGCAAGGGCTTGATAAGTGTTTTCCTTTACTTTTTGAGCCATTGTACGCTTTGAAATGTTGAACACTCAAGAAAGATATAGGATCTTGGTTATTAGAGCACAAAGAGAAGATACCTAATTATTTAGATTGAACTTTACAGTTACACTCTATGCTAATTGCGTCATTTGGAGTAATTTTTACTTTGCATAAGTAAGAAGCTAAGAACTGAACTGAGATCAAGTTGATCATTGCTACTCAGGAAGTATCTACCCTTTCGTCATCAACTAGCAAAAAGTATTCACCTAAAAATTTCTGTGACCTGATGTGACTTAATGTGAAAAATCATGTCATGGAAGAACTGGAAGAAATCTTGGAACTTTTGATTGTATTCAACCAATTTGAGAGGAGATTTCCTCTCTTCCTAAGCAATATTTTTAGGGCAAGGGCTTAATAAGTGTTTTCCTTTACTTTTTCAGCCATTTTACGCTTTGAAATGTTGAGCACTCAAGAAAGATATAGGATCTTGGTTATTAGAGCACAAAGAGAAGATACCTAATTATTTAGATTGAACTTTACAGTTACACTCTATATTCCCCATTTGACCATTACACGTAGGTCCTTGCTCATATGTTACAATACACAGAGACATATTATAATACGTACATGCCCTATTGTGGGGATCAGATATCAAATTCTTTATTTATTGTTATTTTGAAATCTGACGATCGCGGCTTACTAATAACTAGTGAAATATGAGCCCCAACACAAGTACTTTTAGTTTACTATTAAATAACCATTGTACTACCATATATTCGTACGTAATTAGCTCTATTTGGTACATTGTTGCTAATTGTTTGGTTTGGATTTAATTGTCTGTTGATGTTTCACCCCTGTAGGTAGAAGTACAAAAATATTGGAACAATAATTAAACTACCTAACCACCTACTCAGCATTTGTCTTCCAGATAGGTAAACCCAATCCACATAACAATACTAATATCTAGATACTGGCTATTTTCAATTGTACATAAGGAGAGATATAGCTGAAACTTAGATATGATGGAAAGGAAATGGATAAGAAAATGCTGTAAGTTTAGAGATCAACAACATTCACAACAATGGCAACAAACGTTTGGTCCGATTGATGGCCACTGTGAGTATGGCTTTTCTTTTTGCCCTCAAACAGCCTAGATTCAAAAGATGGATAGTTGGACATTTAATTATCACAAGTTCTTGAGGTAATATCAGTTTCTGAATTTGGAAAATATGAGGAGTGTGTCTAGATACCCGCTGAACACTAGGTATCTACAGACCAAAAAATAACATCACTCAATCAAGTGCTGGCGTTAAGACAATAATCATAAATCTTGATGTAATAAAGGATAATTGAGGATCCACACTTAGCAGGATAAAGGATCAGGATAAGGAAATTGCACGTTTCCTGTGGGTACCCGTACGACATCAACTTGTTAAAATAGTTTACAGTGCCATCTTTGACAATTAGGCGTGCAGTTATTTCTGGAACAACATCAACACTCTTAGGTATGTGGCGTCGTTTGTCTTTTGACGAAGTTTTCAAATGGCGTTTGGATAGTTTCTCACACAGTTTAAAAGATTGTATCTCCCTATCTACTTTGTATATTGTCCAACAAATGACTTTGTTATTCTTACCTGAATTTTGATTGGTCGAACTATTAGATGAATTGAACCAAAAATTAAAACAGTCTTCTGGAATGAATGTGTTTCCGCCAGGGGTGGTGGGTATTTGTACATTGTACGGGTAGTAGGGTGGTGGTGTCAACACTGAGGCCAAGTTAGTGTTCCTGGCAGAGGATGAGGTGAGCGTACTTCGTGAACTATTAGATGTACTCGGTCTTGTTTCTAATATATGTTTCTGGATCTGATGTATGTCTATGTATTCTTCATCTGGAGGCGGTGCATCCAATTTCCTGCCCGATGGTTTGTCTAGAGGAAATTGTCCTTTTTTCATAGTTATGATCATCATCATTATTGTATTGAAAGTTACAAGAATGTTCTAGGGAGACACATAACGTGAAAGTAGTAGAACCCGTGACACTTGTATTGACATAAGAACCCATTGCCTTTGAGAGTCCTATGCGAAATATTGTTGTATGAAACCACACTGGTACCTAATGAAAATTATCTATTACTGTTCATACTAAACAAAGAAAACAACATAAATATGTGTTCAACATAAATTTAATTAAAGTTATTAAAGATAATGAGCATAATTATATTTAATTGATAAATAATTCGGGAAATTTCAATATTGTTGGACTTGAACCCCTCAATAATCCGGCTAATTTACCTACTATGGTCTGAGTTGTTAATGATGTTTAACTTTTTCCCTTCTTTTTCAATGGTATGGCATTTAACCAAAATAGGAGGCATACATGCAGCTATTGACTTCTTGTGTCAATAAATTTAACCCCACCAAGGTTTCTAATAAGATATAATCTACCAACCTGTATCCTGTATCAAGCGAGTCTTGTGGTCAAAAGTTAAACTAAGATAATAATATTATTTATTGGACCATAGGTAACTTTTAAATTTAAGCTCATGAGATAAACATTATTATTGTTACAAGTTTTTGAACAAAAAACAATTAGGTCGTATTTAATTTTTTAAAAACAAAACTAGAAATTTATTTCATTCTTATGCTTCAGTATTTCATTATCGGAGTATTAATTTTTTAAGAAGAAAAATAATTATGTTGGCACTTATTGCAAAATGGGTTTCAATGTCGCAAACATTGCTTTTAAAAATATTAATTTATCATACAAAAAATAAAATAATTATTTTAGTAAACAAAAGTGTATGCTTTACTGAAAATATTGTATTTTTTCAACACAAAAGTAGAAGTTACTTCGTATACCTAAGAAAAAACTGGGATTTTTTTTAAAAAAATATTTTAAGACACAACCGGCATTTTGAACAAAAAATATGACATTAAAATTGTTTTATTTTTGATTATCTGTTATAATTGTTAACAAGATATAATACGAACAGTTCAACAAAATAATGTAAAATAATAAAAAAGGGCAAGAATTATCAGTTCTGGCGTGGGCGGCCTATCCCCCTCTTATTCCTTGCACAATATTTTAGAATGGAAACGTCAAGGCATGGCCCACCTGTACAAAATGTGCGTACGTAGGCAACCCGCGTGGGTACTGTTTACTTTTTTTTGTCCCCTTTCATTCCCAATCACTTCCCAAACTTAGCGTTGGAATCTTATCTCATTCATTTGTTTATACTTATTCTGAAACCGTCCCCTTTCATTCCCAATCACTTCCCAAACTTAGCGTTGGAATCTTATCTCATTCATTTGTTTATACTTATTCTGAAACCAATCTAATGCACCTGATAGTAAACCTCACGTGACTAGATAATAAGCGTCGTGTGACTGTCTTATCATTTCTGACTTTTGAGAGATTCGACGCCCATTACACTTTCTCCATTGCTTTCCGTGGGTGAACTACAGGAACTTGTTACTCTTGAAGACATTGTGATACCTCACAGAAGTCTTGTATTCACTGTCGAAATAAATAAAAACAATTCAGTGTTAACTCATGAATAGCTGAAAAATATGTCTTTAAGATACTGCCCGAATGGAACTGAAAATTCTTCCTTTCTGGGGGCCCAATCTCTCCATCGAATATTGGTGACCACGACAGCATTTTGTTGTCATTCCTTTGCTTCATACCGTAAGGTGTTGATACTTTCCTGGAGCAAATGAAAAAAGCAAAACCCACGTTCTAAAAAATAATTTTGCAGTGTACTGCCCGAATGGGACTGAAAATTCTTCCTTTCTGGGGGCCCAATCTCTCCATCGAATATTGGTGACCACGACAGCATTTTGTTGTTATTCCTTTGCTTCATACCGTAAGGTGTTGATACTTTCCTGGAGCAAATGAAAAAAGCAAAACCCACGTTCTAAAAAATAATTTTGCAGGACATTCCTTTAGATTCTTTTTTTCTTCTGGAAGTTTGTTTTCGATAGCTAAAATTTTTACCTTCGTATTGAGCTTATTCGGATTGAAAGTGTTCGTACTTTGATATGTTTCTCTTCTCTTCTGAGTTGTCTTCAGTAACTTTCTTCCCATCTTTGATGTGTTTTGTTATTTCGGATATTACCCCGAAATCCTTTACGACACAATATTCCTTTAGATTCTTTTTTTCTTCTGGAAGTTTGTTTTCGATAGCTAAATTTTTTACCTTCGTATTGAGCTTATTCGGATTGAAAGTGTTCGTACTTTGATATGTTTCTCTCCTCTTCTGAGTTGTCTTCAGTAACTTTCTTCCCATCTTTGATGTGTTTTGTTATTTCGGATATTACCCCGAAATCCTTTACGACACAAGTTACTTCCGATTTTCCCCCTTTAAGAGCTTTAACAATGTTTAAGGGCACGTTGTTTGAACTGGATCCTCGAGGATTAGATTTTGTTTATGATTTTGAGGATTCTCTTTATTCTCACTGAAAATAGGCACTTATCTCCTATTTATCTCCTTAGTGAAAATTGTGTTATTGCATTTTCTGTTGTTGTTGCATTAAAAGTTCATTAATTCATTAGATATTGCGAATAATATAACCTCATCTTCTTCGTAACATGTTGCAACTTGCAACAGATGATGAAAATATGTTTCATGGTCTCCAGAATAGAATTTTGAACGACGAAGACTATGTATAATTATGTAATGATGTACCTAATATTATACCTTCATATGTATCTAACATTAAGTGACTTATATTATCTGACTTTTTAAAAATCAGTTTGGTACTTGTACCTATAAGAAGACACTAAAGTGACTAAAGAGATTTCGTGTGGTCAAGTCTGTGGAAACTTGTGCTTCTTACCATTACCTGCAGTTGTCCATTATTTCTACCCTGGAGACTTCCGTTTGGCTTGGGTCGCGTGTGTGATCTCTTATAATAATATGCCAATAATACAAAGTTCATGTTCTCTAAACAAAAACTGACTACTGGTTTTTAATTCTGAATTCAGTGGCGGGTGTCTCGATGGTATTAAATACTAAATAGTTCGTGGGAGGTTTTCAGTTTGATTGGAAAAGAATGTAAAAAGTTCGGTTCAAATTAAAGCTAATAAATTATTCAAAAAAATCGGAAACGTTTTACATCAGTTGAGAATTAACTTTCAGATTGAAGAAGGTGGGTCAAAATTTTGAATCTCTTTATTCCTTGGATATCTCTAATTCACAAGTGCTGTACCTCCGAAGCTTTAGAAATATTCAGGGACACACACTTGCATATTATTCGACTTTTAAACCTCTCGATGATTTCATTGATAAAACTGTCTGTTCCTTCTGAGTTGTCTGGAACTAGAACTGGGCTGTATAGGTGTATAGGTATGGGCTATTTTTTCTGCTGAAAATCCAGAGGCCCGATCCAATCGATTAGCTACTGATTGAAATAAGATAGGATATCCTGACTGAAGAACTTGGAAACCTAGTTCTCTGCAATTAGCAGAAAGGATTCTTCAAAGCACTAAGTGGGAAACATAGTGATAATTATACCATTCAAAAGTTGATGCACCATTCAAAATTCAAAGGCAGAATAAAAGGAAAGGATGGAGTTGGTCATCTGTGAGTGAGCTGTTACAAATGTTGGACTGGATCAGGTCTACTGTCTTCCTGGCGTATCCTGTATATGGGATAATCCTTGATTGGTTTTCATATTGGATTGTACCTAGGTACGAATTTTTTAATTTGTTTGCTAAAATTTAAATAACAACATTTCTTGACCTCGAAGGACAAAAGAATGTCTCAATTTTCACCACAATCAAAACAATGCTACCACAATGGTGATTGTCTGGTGAGTAAAGTTCCAAAGCAAGAAGCTTTGAATTCCAATGTCCACGACAACATTCTGATCACCGCGGCTGACCGCTTCGATGAAATGTTTCTCTGATTATAATAGCAAGATCGAGAACCCATTGATTACGGTTAATTGTTGGGTACGTCCCAAGTCTATCTGGAACAGATAAATCTTCCAACTTGGATCATAAGTCTCTTATTAAGGATTTCATGTTGAAAATAAAGTGTTTTCAAAGCAATAGAACCAGAGTTCGTCATAAGTTTTACTGATAGCTTAATTACTCGATTATTAATCACTATGGGTTGCTATAACGTCCAGCGGGTATGCCTTATATTGCCTAGTTACCTGCTGATGAACGAGACGTATAAATGGCTCCAGGATGTCAAAATGAGATCGACTTTGGACTATGACTTTGCGGTTTCAGGTACACATTCCTAATAAGTACTCCTAGATATCTACATACAAATGTAGAAGTAACTAGCAAGCTTACAATGCCACAGCTGAACATTTCATAAACATAGCTAATCGAAAACTTTGTGGCAAATCTGGGGAAAGATTTTTTATGAATGAACATAATCATCCTACTAAAGCATCCTTGTTTTATAAGCATTATCAACGTTAAAATGTGTAAAAGGGGTAGTACCAATACTTGTGTATATTATTTTACTATAACTTATATTATATGGGCTACAAGTTGCCATAAATAAACTTACACTCTATATTCTATATTTCTATAATCCCATTGTTTTACTATGTGTATCAGTTCACATTATAACTCGATATGTTACGATGCGTAATGCTAACAGTCTCAGTGTTCCTGCTTATTACAAATAGGTTTCCTATTCCTATTGTTATTGAACTCAGCCAAGCGGCTGATGTTTGGTGCAGCCAGGACGATCTTCATCTTTTATGGCCAGTCTTCCTAACTTTTCCCGTAGATCCACAAAGAACTCTTTCGTATTTGATATGGGAACTTTAGTTCCCTGTGAAACCCTTAAGTAATTCTAGGAATGCCTAATTTCTAGGTAACCAGATCTTTTCAAAACTACGCCAAATACCTAGATCAAAAGCTCAACAGAAATCAAATTTTCATCAAGTAAGCCGCCTCAACATCCAACATTTTGCATATTCATTAGTAGGATTATGTTTGTCCTATACGGGTAGGTACCTATAGACTTCTCCAAGGTGCATTCTAGTTATGTTTACGAGGACAAATTGTCACAGCAATTAGATTGTATCGTTCTAATGAGGAATGATTAATTCATCGCATTATAAACTATCGAGTTGATTTTCCTCGAAACCCCATTTCATTAAGGAGATCTCTCGCAATAATCCATGGAACAACCTGCAACGTAAACCTAATAATAATACATGAGACCAGAAAGTTAAGAATAAAATAAAGCTTTCATGGGAACTGTAATCCCATACATGCATTTAGGACCCAGTCTTCTGAAACGTGGATAAATATTAGTCCAAACTTTGATGGAATTTTTTTGTGTTAAACACGAATGCAAGTCACAAAGGTCGTTCCCTTATTTATTCACAAAGCTAAATTTCATGCCATTACGTGGACGCGAACCACCAACCTCCAGATCGGAAGTCCTCTGAGCGCACCACTACACACCACTGAGGTTGGCTTCCAAACTTTAGTACTTCGTATCTTAGATGGGATATCTTGAGTGCACAATTATTTTTCTCATGTACCTATACCGAGCTAATACGATGACAGAAGAACTCAAAGTAAATGCATTCCCGTATAAATAATTTACTTGAGAGCACGCGCTTATAAAGGAAACAAAGGAACACAAAGAACACGTGTCTCAAGATCCATTATTAAAACATCTCAAATAAATAATTTACTTGAGAGCACGCGCTTATAAAGGAAACAAAGGAACACAAAGAACACGTGTCTCAAGATCCATTATTAAAACATTTAGAACAATTAGAATTAAGCACTGGTGCAACATCAATTAAGAGGAATATAAGGATGTGAGGGTCTCTCAAGAATGAGAGGTCACACGCTGCTTGGTGACGAGATGACAACATTAAGGAAGAAAGATATAGTAGTCATATTTGAGGCATTGGTCTGGCTCTCAGCACACTTCACTTGGAAACAAGTCAAGATGACCACAGACGTATTGTATTTATGTTATTGTACAACACTTAGCAAGATCCCCTCATAGTAGTCATATTTGAAGCATTGGTCTGACTCTCAGCACACTTCACTTGGAAACAAGTCAAGATGACCACAGACGTATTGTATTTATGTTATTGTACAACACTTAGCAAGATCCCCTTGTTCTTATTGTGTGTTTAAAAACTGCACTCTGCAGAAGATTGCTTTGTTTCGTTGTAGTTAAAATCTGGTTCTTCAGCTACCTTGACCGAGCGGCGATCAGCACTATTGAAGTAATGAGCCAAACGTTTGTTTATCTGAAGCTCTCTTGCAAATACCTACATAATTTTAGGATTATTTGGAGTGTTGGAGTTGGAGTACTGCAGGCTGGAGTAGCTGGAGTACTGTTGTCTATCTAATTCTACTAGACTACACATACACATACGAGTACCTACGTACTCTATCCGTAGGAGCGGCGATCAGCACTATTGAAGTAATGAGCCAAACGTTTGTTCATCTGAAGCTCTCTTGCAAATACCTACATAATTTTAGGATTATTTGGAGTGTTGGAGTATTGCAGGCTGGAGTAGCTGGAGTACTGTTGTCTATCTAATTCTACTAGACTACACATACACATACGAGTACCTACGTACTCTATCCGTACTCTGTTTGAGTGATGTCATATTTATCGTTATTTGCTGTCTGCTGAATCTCTCATGTTTATGGCTCACGTGGATATTGATTGTATCATGCATTATCTTGATCTTGTGTTGATTGTGAAAGCTGATGACTTCAGTCCCAAAAATAACTGTTTCTTCTATATGGATATAGTATGGTCTACTTGATCTTTCGTTTCAGACCGGATATACAATTATCATAATAAATTGAGCTCGTTATTCAAATTCGATCTCTAATAATTTGACTTACAGGCACTTAATACTTGGGGATCTACATGTTGTAGTATCTACTTGTTGTTTTCATCTGAAGTGTTGGGTGATAGAGTCGGTTTTGACTTATAAAAAGCTTTTTTCTGACCAAAATACCTATTTGAGAAAAGTCGAGATGAAAATGTTGAAAACCTTGAAACTTTATTTCGTGTTAATACCTATAGGCCGGGCAGCGGGCGTTTCGAACTCTTGACGTTTACGAACCTCCCCGCACCCTTGATTCAAAATTCAAACCCCTTTCATAGTTTTTATAGAACACGATAAATCGACCAAATAACACTTGTTGTTTTCATCTGAAGTGTTGGGTGATAGAGTCGGTTTTGACTTATAAAAAGCTTTTTTTCTGACCAAAATATTTGAGAAAAGTCGAGATGAAAATGTTGAAAACCTTGAAACTTTATTTCGTGTTAAAATACCTATAGGCCGGGCAGCGGACGTTTCGAACTCTTGTTGACGTTTACGAACCTCCCCGCACCCTTGATTCAAAATTCAAACCCCTTTCATAGTTTTTATAGAACACGATAAATCGACCAAATAAAAAATCGCGCAGACTTCAAAATTTGACAATGTTGTTGGTTGATTGATTATAATCTATCCAGAAAGCAGATTATTGTTAGATTCGAATCACACTTGATAGGATGAGTCACAATACCTTTCTCCTAACTTATCTTATGTCTTGATGAGAGATTTTTTGTTGATTAAAATTTGTGTCTAATCTTGACTGTTACCCACCGCAAATAATCGCGACTACCGCGCCGCGCATCGTGTTAACAGGGCCTATCGTGCATCGTATTATCAGAATGTCAGAATCTTTACATACATAATAACTATTTATTGGGAATCTATTTCTCTTTACCGTGACCAACTTTTTACGAGAAAAATGTTCAAGGAAAGACGACAGCATCTTCGTATGAATGTAATAGAAACTCAAGGAGTTCACTCAACAGGTCGCTAGATGGAATGCGTGTTATGTAATCTGACTGAAATAGAACAGGCCTGGGTGCAACAGGCCGAAAACCCATAAAGCACGCCAACTCATCTGCACCCATACATGGCCAAGTTGTCATTTAACTTTTACCTTAGGCACCGAGAATGGAAATCCTTAATGAATTACAATGGAATTGAGATTTATTAAATTAAGAAATTAAACCGAAGGTCAAAGATTAAGGAATATTAAAAAATGCTTGATTCGGGCTATCCCAGTCTCCTAGGTTGATGAATTAATTAAGCTACAGCGATGATAAAATGATCTTCAAAGGAAATGTGAGTATATTGGGTGATCCAAAATTTGTTTTATTGCTGAAGTTTAGCAATACTGGTCTGAGAGTTGACTGGATTTTTTTAATCACCCGATATAAATAATCGAGTACCTAATATCTAGCTAATACATGAACATTAATGAATTAAATATTTTAGGTATGCATCTTTACAAGTACCTACCTCTACGTATATTATGATGAATGAGTTTAGAAAACAGGTCTTCATTTTTGTAAGTACGTAATAGGTATTCAAATAGCATGTTTTCCATCTTTGCTTGAAAGACGTCTAGACTAGGTACGAGTAGATAAGGCAATGATTTCCATTTCATTCCCATTTCCAGATATTTTGAGATGGTGGGCCCCCAAATCTTGCATCAGATGATTATTATTTAGGTACCTGTACCTATCTATCTTCACATTTTTACCCAAATGAACATGGAAAACAATCAGGTTATTCGTTAGGAATTTTAGTCGAGATCAAATCGGAATCACTAACCAAGATGTAAGGAGTTTTAGCTGTCATCATTTGGAAGATGGAAACATCCTGCTAGGAATGAATAATGTGAAATATTCCAAGAACTTTAATGAAATCATAGAGATTAAATTGTAGATTCCCATTCCCAGATATTTTGAGATGGTGGGCCCCCAAATCTTGCATCAGATGATTATTATTTAGGTACCTGTACCTATCTATCTTCACATTTTTACGAATCACCCGATATAAATACTCGAGTACCTAATATCTAGCTAATACATGAACATTAATGAATTAAATATTTTAGGTATATGCATCTTTACAAGTACCTACCTAAACGTATATTATGATGAATGAGTTTAGAAAACAGGTCTTAATTTTTGTAAGTACGTACATAGGTATTCAAATAGCATGTTTTCCATCTTTGCTTGAAAGACGTCTAGACTAGGTACGAGTAGATAAGGCAATGATTTCATTCCCATAAAATACCAAAGGTTGTATTTATTTAACAAAAATCGAGGTCCAGGTGAATACATACCAACTTTTTAACAAGGAAAAAATCATTGTCAAAGTTCAAACCGTTTTGCTACATTGGCTCAATGGTTAATTGAGAAAAATGCAGGTGACAAACATCCTAACAAGGAAAAAATCATTGTCAAAGTTCAAACCGTTTTGCTACATTGGTTCAATGGTTAATTGAGAAAAATGCAGGTGACAAACATCTTGGGAGGCTGCCTCATAAAACCGTGTAACTAGTCACTCAAATTCAACACTATCATCAAAGGACGCTCATTATCTGAGTATATTTTCTTTAACCTATTTTCCTTCTTTACTGTTTGTCTTAGCAAATCATAAACGCATGCTCAGGTCTGATGTTTAGGGCTCAGATTTGTACACAAAGTAGAAATAAAACATCATGATTTTTTCCTGCAAATTTGAACTCCCTGCAGTGTAGTCCAGTAATTGTTTTGTTATAACTGGACAATAGGTAAAAACAAATGAGCACAATGCTAGTACGATTATGTAGTACAGTCTAGCGCCCTTACTATTTACTATTATCATGGCAATGTAAATATTTTGCTAACATTTAGTTCTTGAAATTTTCTTATCACTTGGTTTTATCTGGAATATTAAACTCGAGAGTTAATTGTTTAATAATTAGTTCGGTATGTGTATAAAGACAACAAACATGATGCCTATTCTACTAAGGTGGTCTTTAGGTAGCGAAAATTTTATTGAGAATTGTACCTATACTAGTTATAGACCTACATATGTAGGTCATTATGGTAAGTTACGTATGATATCACTGGACTCACCCTTTTGTTGCTGGGACTGTAAATGTGCTGATTAGGGAATAGTGAAAAATTGGAATGTCAAAGGCCTTAGTCCTGTGACCTGGGCCCTATCCTTCCATACTCCATGGTATAATAATTCTGGATGAACAGGGATCTGTTAATACAAAAGCTTTCAGAGCAGGAAACCTACGTTTTACAATTGAGTGGTAGGTATTCATCTAAAACAGCATTTTTCTACTCCGTACAAGATTATTCTACGAGATTCTTCTACTCCATTTAGTAACAGGAACTGAAATACCTCCAAGAGCGTTCAAACACTGCACACTGCAGCGTAAGAAACGGATATCCCCTCAATGTGAAATACGTCTAATTCCAATTGATCCCTGGTAACCTACCTTGACCCATGGTTGACTTCTCTCTTCCTATAGACCTGGAGTTCTGACTCACAACTAGAATTGATAGAAGACCTTCAGTATCATTATGGAGGTTCTTATTTGCTCAAATGTATGAACGGTGTTCAAGTTGCTCTTGTGCTCTGAAATTGTTTTAGTTAAAATTGTTAAATGGCTACCTTTGTCCTTGAGGAAAATTGGCTTTGGCTTTTGTTTTTAATCGATTAGTCCGTGATTTGAAGCACTGATCAACTATCCATTGGGAATCTATTTCTCTTTACCGTGACCAACTTTTTACGAGAAAAATGTTCAAGGAAAGACGACAGCATCTTCGTATAAATGTAATAGAAACTCAAGGAATTCACTCAACAGGTCGCTAGATGGAATGCGTGTTATGTAATCTGACTGAAATAGAATAGGCCTGGGTGCAACAAGCCGAAAACCCATAAAGCCCGCCAACTCATCTGCACCCATACATGGCCAAGTTGTCATTTAACTTTTACCTTAGGCACCGAGAATGGAAATCCTTAATGAATTACAATGGAATTGAGATTTATTAAATTAAGAAATTAAACCCAAGGTCAAAGATTAAGGAATATTAAAAAATGCTTAATTCGAGCTATCCCAGTCTCCTAGGTTGATGAATTAATTAAGCTACAGCGATGATAAAATGATCTTCAAAGGAAATGTGAGTATATTGGGTGATCCAAAATTTGTTTTATTGCTGAAGTTTAGCAATACTGGTCTGAGAGTTGACTGGATTTTTTTAATCACCCGATATAAATAATCGAGTACCTAATATCTAGCTAATACATGAACATTAATGAATTAAATATTTTAGGTATGCATCTTTACAAGTACCTACCTCTACGTATATTATGATGAATGAGTTTAGAAAACAGGTCTTCATTTTTGTAAGTACGTAATAGGTATTCAAATAGCATGTTTTCCATCTTTGCTTGAAAGACGTCTAGACTAGGTACGAGTAGATAAGGCAATGATTTCCATTTCATTCCCATTTCCAGATATTTTGAGATGGTGGGCCCCCAAATCTTGCATCAGATGATTATTATTTAGGTACCTGTACCTATCTATCTTCACATTTTTACTTTTTATGAATAATGCTGCTCCTATTCCCTTTATGTTGAGTTTTGCCATTTAGATTCAATTTGAGACATTGGATAAAAGATAATCTCCCAACACATCCTGGCATGTGCTGTTGAATATCCTGAGAGTGGTCATTTAGATTTCGTTCAAGATAATATAAACTTTCAAGAACACCATCATTATATTAACACGAAAGAATCCTAATTTTATACAATTTAATTTATAATAAATGTACGTTTTATAAATTGAAAATCAATGTAGTTCTTAACAAATTGATCTCACTTAATCAATAGTCTTATATCATACAATTGAATCATAACCTGGCGTTGGACCACACGTACGAGCAACAGCAGATATCAATAATCTTTATCAGCAATATATTATAAAGGCATACATATTATTAAAGAGAAAAAAGTCTGATATTTCAAAATATCACTTGATTATAAGATTCGATAGTTTGTGTTTTTCCTATACTTAAACACTACGTCTACAACATACACATTAGAGCTGTAATAAAATAGTGGACTTTATGGATATCAGCTAACGTTACCTATAAGAACTTGTGTGCTTGGTGTCAACTAATTTCAATACAAGTATTGAGCTGAAAGTTCGCAAAAAAATAATCTAAACGAGGGTCATTAATTAGCTGATAACCAAATTAAAAGAGTGTGCGAAGTTTGGCACTTGTTGAAATGTTCCGACGCGGTGTATACTGTTTCCTAGAGATATAAAACGGACAGTCAATTTATTTTCAAAAATTTTGGCATAACTACTATTTTTTGCCTTCTAGGGCATCGTCATCTGAGTCCTTAATATGATGTAACAAATTCTTCGTATAAAGTTTTTCTAACTTACTTTTTCAAGTGCTAAGCTTTTAGAATTCATAAATGGACTGGGTACCGGGACCCATTCATTTTGGAGACACCAATATTGAAATCCATTTTGATACGACTTATTAATCAAGTTAATCCTATTAATTTGATAAGAATGTTAAACAAAGTATAGCCATGGAATCATGGATTCACAAGTACGAGAAATCTAAATGGAAGATGTGATTTCCTCTTTTGAAGAACTTTCGGAGCGGAATCGAATGAACGAGTAACTTAATAAAATGTAAATAGTAATTTGCAACTCTTTCTCTGCATATTTTGAAGCAAGAGGTGTTGGTGTTGGGATACCTATTGTTTTGCAGGTTACATTTACTCTAACTCTAACTATTCCTTTCAAAGCTCCAATTATTTTCTGGTATAGTCAGTACTCCAGCACTTAAGTACATTATATCTCGGACAGGTTGATTTCATCAGGTGCACTCTCCTGTGATAAACTCTTATCGGAGTGGACTTTCATTTTTGACACATCTAAGCTTTTTCTTCAAATTCAGCAAGTAGTAGATTGAACTCTCCATCTTTTGAACTGAAATAGGTACCTACTGGATGCCAGACATTTCGTTTATGACAATAATGTGACTGCTGAAATGACAAGAGCACAAGACCAATATCATGTTATAAATAGTCCTCAAAAACAGACAGGAAGATGGTCGCGCGCTACTATCGATACTGGGTGACTGGGTGCTACTGCTAGGGTACTACTTGTCGAAACTACTTGATAGGGTGCTCCTTGTAAAATTCACACAAAATAAGTGGCTGGGTGCTAAATACATACACAAAAGAACCACCTTGCAATAATAGACTCTTGAGTTTAAGTTAACAAATTAACATTAGGTATATGTCACAAAAGATCTAACAAGGTCGCAGTGACAAAGGGAAGTGACATGAAAAACAAGCAGAAATTCATAAATGGACTCAAGTACCGGGATTCATTCATTTTGGAGACACCAATATTGAAATCCATTTGATACGACTTATTAATCAATTTAATCCTATTAATTTGATAAGAATGTTAAACAAAGTATAGCCATGGAATCTTGGATTCACAAGTACGAGAAATCTAAATGGAAGATGTGATTTCCTCTTTTGAAGAACTTTTGGAGCGAATCGAGTGAACGAGTAACTTAATAAAATGTAATTAGTAATTTGCAACTCTTTTTCTGCATATTTTGAAGCAAGAGAAGTTGGGATACCTATTGTTTTGCAGGTTACATGTACTCTAACTATTCCTTTCAAAGCTCCAATTATTTTCTGGTATAGTCAGTACTCCAGCACTTAAGTAGGTACATTATATCTCGGACAGGTTGATTTCATCAGGTGCACTCTCCTGTGATAAACTCTTATCGGAGTGGACTTTCATTTTTGACACATTTTTTCTCTTTGCTTATCACAAAACCGTATCGCGGGTGATTTTGATTGACAGTTCGTTTCACGAAGGCACCTAAAACCATTTTCAATAAAGGAAGGAAGACAGGATAGGAGAAAGACAGCCTTGATTTCCGAGAATTTAAGTTACTGGCCAATTTAAAGTTGTTTATAGTCCTCAGAACAGACAGGAAGATAGTCGCGCGCTACTATCGATACTGGGTGCTACTGCTACTGCTAGGGTACTACTTGTCGAAACTACTTGATAGGGTGCTCCTTGTAAAATTCACACAAAATAAGTGGCACAAAATAAACCTTGCAATAATATAGACTCTTGAATTTAAGTTAACAAATTAACATTAGGTATATGTCACAAAAGATCTAACAAGGTCGCAGTGACAAAGGGAAGTGACATGAAAAACAAGCATTCAGTTCACGTTGAGCTCGCAATTTCGCATCATACTCTTGTCGAAATGAAAAACACAGCTATAAGCCGTGTAGGGCGGCGGTGCTTCGAACGCTTGACAAGCTTGATAAAAGGACAAACATCTTGGGTGACAAACAAAATGCAGGTGACAAACATTTTGGGAGGCTGCCCCCCTGCCCCATGAAACCGTGGAACTAGTCACTCTACTTGAACACAGGACCAACTGAGACGGCAAGGCGGCCCTTCAAACTCCTGACACGCTTGGTAAAAGGACCTGTTGCACCTGGTTCACCCAGTATGTTTCATCTACTTAATGAGCGTATAATAGCACGTGCCCAGTTTCCTCTTTATAGTCTGGATATACTGGGGGCACCCTCGTCGGAATGAAAAACACAGCTATAACCCGTGCGGGGCGGCGATGCTTCGAACGCTTGACAAGCTTGATAAAAGGACAAACATTTTGGGTGACAAACGAAGTGCAGGTGACAAACATTTTGGGAGGCTGCCCCCCTGCCCCATGAAACCGTGTAACTAGTCACTCTAATTGAACACAGGACCAACTGGGACGGCAAGGCGGCCCTTCAAACTCCTGACACGCTTGGTAAAAGGACCTGTTGCACCTGGTTCACCCAGTATGTTTCATCTACTTAATTATCCTTACCTACGACGTACCATGATAAGGGTTTCCCATCACCCACTCCTCTTCATTGACGAATATACAAAAATCAGAGGTCAATGAGGGAGGGAAATTTGAGGGGGAAGAAATATTAATTTCTCTTTTTTACAGTTGTTGATCCTGCCGTACCATAGTTAACGTTGAAACTGACGGCTGACGATGCCATTACTAAAACAATAATTTAGTTACTATCTATACATATACAGTGTGTCCACTTTTAATGTGTGCCATAGGAAAAATACATGTAAAAACAGTTTTTATTGTCTCAAAAGTCCCCATTAAGTATTTTAGTTAAACCAAATATGTTAACTCATGTATTTTTATCTGAGGAATTCACTGGTGGTGATTTCATACACCTGGGACTTACAGTTAAAAAGTTAAGGGTTCGAAATCCGAGAAATGTGTTATGTTTGAAACTCAACATTTTTGTACAATTGGAAAAAAAATCAGGTATTTCTCGGGTTTTGAACCCGAAACTTTTGAAAATATCACCAATCGATTTCTCGAGAAAAAATACATAAAATAAAGTAAGTATTTATTCAGTTATTATGTACAAAAATGTTTCGTTTCAAACATAACACAATTACTCGGTTTCGAACCCAGAACTTTTTAACTGTAAGCCCCAAGTAATTGAAAATATTACCAATCAATTTCTCGTGAAAAAATACATAAAATAGAGTAGGTATCCAATTGTACAAAAATGTTGAGTTTCAAACATAACACATTTCTCGAAATTCGAACCCTTAACTTTTTAACTGTAAGTCCCAGGTGTATAAAATCACCACCAGTGAATTCCTCAGATAAAAATACATGAGTTAACATATTTGCTTTAACTAAAATACTTAATGGGGACTTTTGAGACAAGAAAAACTGTTTTTACATGTATTTTTCCTATGGCGCACATTAAAAGTGGACACACTGTATACAGCCCCTTGTGTAACTGACTCACTCACTCACTCACTCATACTAATTCTAACCCACTTCTAGATGTGCTAGGAAGATGCGGTTTTCACCATTGGATTCCTTATTTTTTGTACATACTGGGAAAAATCGAAAACCCTCGAAATTCCAAACCGTTCCCGAGATATTGACGTTTTTTAAGTTCCCCATAAGAAATACACAGGGAACAGAGTTTGAGGCCAGCAAAACTTTTCCTACGTTTAAGGGCGAAGCCCCCCTCCCGAGCACGAAGTGCGAGTCCTAAATATATACAGCCCCTTGTGTAACTGACTGACTGCCCACCTTGTGAAATATCCAGATGATAAAACCCTTCATACCCATATCCCACTATTATCCCACTTATATCTACCAGGTATGAACTTTTGAATTTTCTTCCCACCATGTACAATATGAGTATCTACCCATGTCAGGATATATCTATCCTTACCTACGACGTACATGCTAAAGGTTTCCCATCACCCACTCCTCTTCATTGACGAATATACAAAAATAAGAGGTCAATCAGGGAGGGAAATTTGAGAGGGAAGAAATATTAATTTCTCTTTTTCACAGTTGTTGATCCTGCGGTTCCATAATAGTCAACGTTGAAACTGACGGCTGACGATGCTATTACTGAAACAAGAATTTAGCTACTATTTTGAGTATTTTGCTTTCCATTTCCAGTTTTATGAATGAGTCCAGATTTTCCTACTTTTCCTGTAAGTTTCCCAAGTACGTAATGTCTCTTCTCTCTTATTTGTACAGATAGAAGGTTGCTGTCACCTAAAATAGAAACAATTACTTGCTCATGAGACCATCAAACAAAGCATAAGTGCACATGCAGCATAGTAAACCCATTTAGGCGACCTACTGTTGCATGAGGATAAATGTGTCTCTCCGAATGACGCACAATGGAAAGCAAACACGAGGCTAGGGCTAGAGAGAATTTTAGGCGACCTACTGTTGCATGAGGATAAATGTGTCTCTCCGAATGACGCACAATGGAAAGCAAACACGAGGCTAGGGCTAGAGAGAGTTGTAAACATTTTCATTCATGAAAAACTCTCATGACGTCATCACAACAAGTGGAAACTCCAGACACGAGGAGGAAAAAACTCAAGAGACACTTGTGGAAAACAGGGCTTGTTTGTGTTTGCCCAGTGTAGGTACTCGTAGGAAATCTATTTTTATATCAGGGGATTTCATTCTTTTTTTACCCGATTATTTTCCGGCTTAACTTGTTATTTTTGGGTACTCGTAGGAAATCTATTTTTATATCAGGGGATTTCATTCTTTTTTTACCCGATTATTTTCCGGCTTAACTTGTTATTTTTGTTTTCCCGTGGAAGACTGTGGATGAGAATTGAACATCGATGAACAAAGCTTTTTATGCGAAAAAGGAGGGAGTTGTAGAAGCTGTGCACTTACATGCTGTCCTGTGTTGTTTACTTACAAAAAGCAGAAATCCTGTAGATTTTTTAGAACATATACAACATTCTCCTATCATGATACATACTAATCAATAAATAAACCTGGTAATACATGACTCGAGCATAATATTAGGTATACTTAACACTGGGGGCACTGTGTTCAATTGAGTGTGCAGACAAATTTGACACTTTGCTTGTAATCTGATAGCATCAAGACATGTCACGGAATTCATATAATATCCTCCTGCTGAATTATTTCGCTACAATGATCATCATGGATCATGAATACTATCTCGACTATCTTCTCATTCTCACTGCATGGGAACTTCTTCTGCCGTAGCATGCCCAATTGCCTGGGTTAATAGAACCCATAGATCATGTATTAACTACCTATTAAGGAGCGCGGTAGCGCTCCGCCCCTCCCCTGCTGAATTATTTCGCTACAATGATCATCATGGATCATGAATACTATCTCGACTATCTTCTCATTCTCACTGCATGGGAACTTCTTTGAATGTGTATGGTTTTTGACCGTCTGGGACCATTTTTACAGGCAAGTTTGTGGTGTTCTTTTGATTATTAGGTTGCGGTTCTAGTGCAATTGATGGGGTCATGAAAACACCATTGAAAGGAAAGGTTTAGTGGTACCTTTGGTTCATCTTTGGGAATGTGTATGGTTTTTGACCGTTTGGGGCCATTTTTACAGGCAAGTTTGTGGTGTTCTTTTGCTTATTAGGTTGCGGTTCTAGTGCAATTGATGGGGTCATGAAAACACCATTGAAAGGAAAGGTTTAGTGGTACCTTTGGTTCATCTTTGGAGCTTCAAAGTTTGGTGGTGGTGATGGTCATGGTCATGGTGTAGGTACCTAGGTATGTACTCGTACCTATACTTTGAATAAAATATCTACAATCTCATCATTATTAGGGCCATGCTTTCGATAAAGTTCAATACAGAGCACTTTGGTCTCTATCAGACACATTGGCTGATAATTTATTATATTTATCAGCATAATGTTCCGTACCTAATAAAATAAACATACACGTTATCCATATGTCTATTGATCATTACTTTGAATTATGAATATTCCCTCGTACTTTGCATCTTTCAATATGTTGCAATAACAGATTATTTATTCTCTTAGGCTGTTAGTCTTTGCAAAATGCTATCTGCTCTAATTGCCATGGTGTCACGGTCTTCTATGTCTGGATCTTCGAGTTTATGACATGATACTGTTCTAGTATTTCCACTTGATCTGTACCATCAGTAAATAAATTGAGGATGTGCCAACCGCTCGCCCCAGCGTCATCAGCAATAACATTGGCAGTGAGATAAATGTTCACTTACAAAACTTACTAAATAGCCTGTTTATCCTATATCACCTAAAGAGGTACCTGTCAACCTATTTAATTTAGGGGTTGGCAGTGGAAATATCAAGGTCGACATGATACTGTTCTAGTATTTCCACTTGATCTGTACCATCAGTAAATAAATTGAGGATGTGCCAACCGCTCGCCCCAGTAGATGATAGTGTTCTAGTATTCTGCTAGTTTCCACTTGATCTGTACCAAACGATACCGATCAGATTGAGGATGTGCCAACCGCTTGCCCAGCGTCATCAGCAATAAAATTGGCAGTGAGATACATATTCACTTACAAAACTTATATACTAAATAGCCTGTTTATCCTATATCACCTAAAGAGGTACCTGTCAACCTATTTAATTTAGGGGTTGGCAGTGGAAATATCAAGGTCCATGTTCACTTACAAAACTTACTAAATAGCCTGTTTATCCTATAAATATCACCTAAAGAGGTACCTGTCAACCTATTTAATTTAGGGGTTGGCAGTGGAAATATCAAGGTCAATTATGGAAAGATAAGAGGGTTTTCTTAGGGAAAAATATCAAGTTGTTTGCAAGTATTACTTAATACTTAGGTATGTATCTAATGTATCATGTTATTATTATCTACAAATAATTTTAACCTAGTAGTATAAAGCTTTACGTAGTGTAAAACTTCATCTATGCTGAAGCATAACTAGGAGTATACCAGCAAGATAAATTTCGTCAGCTATTATCACGGGGCTGACCTGACCTATCATTCAAATTTAAATACAATAGGAATGAAAATATCCAAGGAAAAAGAACCCAAATTGAAGAGGCGTATATACAAAAGTTTGTTATTGAACTCCCCATTCATCTCAAATCAGTTTATAAAATTTTACATTGAAATTCGATACACTTCTAATTTGTTTCTACTTCATTGCAGAATTTACATGTTTAAATTTTAATTTAAATAAATTTATCTAGTGCTCCATTTACCTAATTATCTATACCTAGGTACTTTTCTTACACTAAAGGGTTTATCATCACTGTAAAACTGCTAAAAAATTTACTGACAAGGGTTTTACCCTCCATTTGACTATGGGCTACCCACCTCCTCACATTAACTTCTCCCAGCCTGAGTGGTGCCAGGAAAAACCAGCATCTCACGATTGGCCAGATGGTCCATCATCCGGATACCAATATGTAACGTTGCTTCAATGATCCACAGCTGACTGAAGGATTTAATTGAAAATTTGGAATAAGCAAAATTGTTCCTAGGTAGAATGCAGATAGATAGGTACCCTTGTGTCCGATTTTAATTAAATGGAATTTTGATTTTTGAGATACCATAAATTAGTGCGATAGCAAACATGTTTAGCTATGCGATTGTCCAGATGGTCCATCATCCGGATACCAATAAGGTGTAAAGTTGCTTCAATGATCCACAGCTGACTGAAGGATTTAATTGAAAATTTGGAATAAGCAAAATTGTTCCTAGGTATAGGTAGATTGATAGGTACCCTTGCGTTCGGTTTTAATTAAATGGAATTTTGATTTTTGAGATACCATAAATTAGTGCGATAGCAAATATGTTTAGACAGCTTTCTTGTACAGAATATGCTCAAAAAATACCCAACAAAAACTCGTAATTTTCTCTTCTACATGCATAGTTCTGAATAAACATAGAAATTGCTCATTTTGACATTGATGGCTCTATAAAATCTCTATTTCAATAAATTCAAATTGTCCATCAATGAGTGGATCACACATCTCGACCACAGACTCCCAGACTATCTTCACCAGAGAGGACATCACTAATGAGATATCTATATTTAAATCATGTCCGGGCTATCTTTATGGCACCTATCGATAGAGTATATGCATATTGCACCAATATACCGGGTCCTGGATGTCCTCGTGATAGTTCTTGGGGGAGTTCGTCACTCAGTGAATTGTGGTAGTTGCTAGATGGATACTCGTAGGTACCCTTGTGTCCGATTTTAATTAAATGGAATTTTGATTTTTGAGATACCATAAATTAGTGCGATAGCAAACATGTTTAGCTATTAGCTATCTTGAACGAGATATGTTCAAAAAAAATACCCAACAAAAACTCGTAATTTTCTCTTCTACATGCATAGTTCTGAATAAACATAGAAATTGCTCATTTTGACATTGATGGCTCTATAAAATCTCTATTTCAATAAATTCAAATTGTCCATCAATGAGTGGATCACACATCTCGACCACAGACTCCCAGACTATCTTCACCAGAGAGGACATCACTAATGAGATATCTATATTTAAACCATGTCCGGGCTATCTTTATGGCACCTATCGATAGAGTATGCATATTGCACCAATATACCGGGTCCTGGATGTCCTCGTGATAGTTCTTGGGGGAGTTCGTCACTCAGTGAATTGTGGTAGTTGCTTGTCCAGGTTATAGGTATACCTAAATACTTAACGAGAAGTTGTCTGTAATTCCGGCCACTCACGGTCAGACCGTCAGACCGTCTGTCAGTCTGAGCGTGTGTGGTGGAAAAAGCTTCTGATCTAGGTCGGCTGTAGCAAGGTGAAATTTGCGCTTTAATGTTGCTAGATTCTTGGTTTAGGGTTTCTTGGGGTCCTGCACCTGTTGTTGATTTATCCTATATAGGTCACTCAGACCGTCTGAAAGACCTGTAAGCTATAAGGTCGTAAGCTTTTTCCATCAGATCTATAGGTCTGTCTGACCGTCAGTGGCCAGCATTACACTACCAAGCACTTATATTCTCATACGTTTCTACTGGTACTTACCTGCATATTCTCCGATAGCTTACTCACAGGTACATTCATTTCTTTATGTTCAAGTCCAATGGTGAATCGATTTGGATTCAGCATCTTAGATAGAAATCATCAACCAGATCTAGGTCTGTCTAACCGTGAGTGGCCAGCATTACACTACCAAGCACTTATATTCTCATACATTTCCACTAGTACTTACCTGCATATTCCCCGATAGCTTACTCACAGGTACATTCATTTCTTTATGTTCAAGTCCAATGGTGAATCGATTTGGATTCAGCATCTTAGATAGAAATCAATAAGGTCGTAAGCTTTTTCCACCAAACCTATAGGTCTGTCTGACCGTGAGTGGCCAGCATTACACTACCAAGCACTTATATTCTCATACGTTTCTACTAGTACTTACCATATTCCCCGATAGCTTACTCACAGGTACAGTCATTTCTTTATGTTCAAGTCCAATGGTGAATCGATTTGGATTCAGCATCTTAGATAGAAATCAATTTTCCATAGGTTCAAAATGATAATAGAAAAATAATGAGACTCGTCCGCTTCGTAATCTTGATATAAGGTCCTGCTCGTAGGAGTAGAAACAGTTTTGCCACGGGCACTAATCTTGGCGCCTATTTGGATATAACAACTTGATATGCCCACATGTATTAACATCATTCATTGAGAATATTAATGGCTTGTACGGACCTGATGTTAGACTTGTGATGGGTGAATTTGTTGACTTTTAATTTATTTCGACAAAATATCTAATTAATTATTTACCTCGAACAGCACTACTGGTGTCTGGTGAACATTTAGATCAGTTTGAATTTTGGACTCCGTAAAATTAAAGTTATTGTAATGGATTTCTAGAAATTATATGAATTTCGCAATGGACTGATTTAATGAACTGTTTTGCCAGATTTTTTAGTTTTAGTTATGTGACTATATGGGCATTGGGCAATATGCTAACGAGTATTTTGAAGATATTCCACTGTGAAAGAGTTTTTATTATTTTTAATTTTGTTTGTATGAATACCATCTCCTCCTTCTCTGTACTTACAACAAAGATATAGTCATTTGTACAGATCATACCTTCGTCATAATAAGTAGTCCTTTCAACATGATGATTTATCCGTGAGAATTGTTATCCTACCTCATCTCTTGAAGCTGCCTTGTATTCAACATTGAAAACATAAAATATCATCATAATTCATTTCATTTATAAACATAAAAACTATTGATTTTTTTTCTCTCTTCACTTTATGAACGTATTTTACATGTACCTCTTCATAGGTACTTTACTGGGTCGCTGTAATCTGGAACCTAGGAGGTCTGTTAAAAGCTGAAATTATAGTCTCGGTAAATCACAAGATTCACAAGGTATAATACTATGAACTCTTGGATACAGTAAACAATGTTGAATTCCCATTTTCCTCAGTGTATAAGTTTAGACTTTTAGAGCTAAAGACTCTGTAATATCCATATTGTATGTTCTAATAAAAGTCTATATGGTGCCCAGCGTTATATTATGTATCTACATAGCTATACATACCTTATCTACAAAAGAAGTGGTCAGGTACTTACTTACATATTGGTCCACATAAAATACAACTTCACTTGGTCATATTCTCCAAATCTGCATAAACTTACATGCAAGCTCAAGATATTTTAATAAAATATCTCGATATCTGCCGATAAAAAACCAGAAGTTAAATTGTTTTACATTCATAAACATATAGGTACATAAATTTTACAAATTGATGTTCCACTGTAAAAGAGGTTTTATTATTTTTAATTTTGTTTGTATGAATACCATCTCCTCCTTCTCTGTATACTTACAACAAAGATATAGTCATTTGTACAGATCATACCTTCGTCATAATAAGTAGTCCTTTCAACATGATGATTTATCCGTGAGAAACAAATTGATATCATTACAGATAAAAGTTGAAATTAATAAACATTATTTGAATTCCGTAATAGATTTTTGTAATCAATACAAATTGATATCATTACAGATAAAAGTTGAAATTAATAAACATTATTTGAATTCCGTAATAGATTTTTGTAATCAATGCATTTAGTGTACGGATGTTCAGCAATTGATTCAACTGTGAGGCACTTGGCAATTTAGAGTGGAACAACAAATTTATGCCTCTTTTGACCCCCGAGTGTTTGTAACAATCTCTACATTTTAACTTGACAACTCTTCGTTCTGTTGGGTCCTTATTGCGGCTGGTAACTTTTAGTCTCTTGGCATTGACCTAGCAGAAACCCAGGTTAGGGAACTTTCAGTGGGAAATTACTGATAGCTACCCAATATCTGGAAAAATAATTGTAATAATTAATTTATTGAACTTTTTAACATGATTATTCTCTGGGAGTCATCCCCTTCCTCCGGTTATCCATATTTAATCCTATTCCTATTTCAACATCTGAGGAAAAAGGTTATTAAATATATTTCCTTCGACAACTACTGTACAAAAATCCTCTTCTATCACCCCACTGTTTCAATGAATCACTCCCAATCAAGTCATTGTAATAAGTGAAACTTGGCACCCACTTGGGGACTGGGGCACTTAACAGTTTCACAAAACAGGCTAATATTTTGTCCAATATAAAGTAATTGAACTTTATCTAATGCAATAATTATAATTTTTGCAGTGCCATTAGTACAAGGAGAGTCGTTTCTGAGGAGTGTCTAAGGATCTCATCCAGAGGATTGCCTCAGGGGAACACGAGACATTCTACATTATACCAGAGCAAACCCAGAACTTTATATGACCAACTTGCTATATCATGTATCTGTGTAGCTTTTTTTAGGGCGGCTCTCAATAAACCAGTTTGTTTTTGTAGAAAATCATAAAAATATTGTGTATATCTGATCGTGTGGAGTGTTTCGGTAGACATTTTGAGAATTATGATGATCTTCTGTTTCAGGCTTTGATTTAGTAATGTAGGTTTTGTGTCTTGACATTTCGATTTCGTTTCAAACTTTTCAGCATTCAGTGTGCATATTTAGGTATCTAGCTTTCTGCAGAAGACTGTATGATACAAGAAGAATTTCCCAAATTCCAGAGGTAGGTACATAGGTTTGTAGGTACCTACATGAACATTGAACCTTACAGATAGATGTTGTGATTTTTCATATAGCGTTTGAAGTTTGATGAATAGGTACTAGGTACGTAACGTACATACCTTAAAAGATAATTATTTAAAATACGAGTATAAACGACGCGATGCATCGAATGAAGATTATTTAAAATTTCAATATTTTTGCAATATTCATGTACGTAAATAGCTTTTCAGTATCAAAAGCACCAGCCTCAAAGTTTGGTGGTGGTGATGGTGGTGGTGGTGGTGGTCATGGTGTAGGTACCTAGGTATGTACTCGTACCTATACTTTGAATAAAATATCTACACTCTCATCATTATTAGGGCCATGTGTTTGATAAAGTTCAATACAGAGCACTTTGGTCTCTATCAGACACATTGGCTGATAATTTATTATATTTATCAGCATAATGTTCCGTACCTAGGAAACAAATGTCTACTAAGACATTTGTTACTCGGCCACTAGGCCGAGCGGTTGGGTGTGTCTATTTTTACTCCTCTACTGTGATGATAAGTGTGATGGGTGGGGGTTCGAATCCCAGAGAGGTCATTTTTATTGATCATTACTTTGAATTATGAATATTCCCTCGTACTTTGCATCTTTCAATATGTTGCAATAACAGATTATTTATGCTCTTAGGCTGTTAGTCTTTGCAAAATGCTATCTGCTCTAATTGTCATGGTGTCACGGTCTTCTATGTCTGGATCTTTGAGTTTATGACATGATACCCAAATTCCAAAGCATGAGTAGCAATAGTTCATAATAATAGGTATTATTATGTAACCTTTAGTAGTACCTATATCTAACCTTTAGTAATAAAGTTTTCAAAAAGGATTACTGTTCAGTGTTCAAGCTCAGTAACTATGTAGGTACTTCTCCCTATATCTAACCTTTAGTAATAAAGTTTTCAAAAAGGATTACTGTTCAGTGTTCAAGCTCAGTAACTATATAGGTACTTCTCTCAGAAAGGAAGTAATATGTACGTGTAGACAAGAATATTATAGGTAGGATTTTTCAAGGAGAAATCTATTTCTGATCTTAATTTCTACTTGGTTCAAGGAAAATCTCTCCTATTGGTTTAAACCAAAACTTGGAATTATAACAAAATCATATAATTTGGCATTGAATTTTATAAAATTCAACTTCTGACTTATAAATCATTATTATGCAATCTTCTACTTTGTTTACCAACATGTTCTTCGTATGTAACTATTTATGTAATGTAACTAAATGAAATTCATAATTGTTTTTTACACATCATATCTTGAGCAAAGTAGGAGAGGTTCTGTATTTTTTCCCTAACCAAGTTGACCAATCAGAGAGTTGAAATCCCCACCACCTAGAACAGCATATAATGTGTTGTATTCTGTGGTTATATCTTGTATAATGTGCTCTTTGGAAAACATAACTCCTGAAGAATTAAACGCCAAGAATGGAACTATGTACCTAAATATACTAGCAACTAGCACCCGTATACCAGAGATAGATAGATTATCTAAACCTTCTATCTCCAAAACTAAAATCAACTCTCACCTCTATCCATTTGAGGATTTCTTTTTAACACTCTTATATTAATGTTCTGAAGGAACTGTAACCCGGAGTGTAAGCGTAGTTTTCAAAATTAGTGGATGTGCCAGTCGCACCAAAATACAACTTTTAGGTTTCTCTAATCTAATGTTCTATATTCATTAATTTCATTTTCCCTTATATTCTTTCTTCCTAATCCTATCTATTCCTCCTAGGTCCTCTTTCCTTGTCCATTCCACGAATGTCTCCTCACTCCGCAAGTCTCGCGATGATAAAGTTGACAAACGGTGCAACGTTTTTCTGCACGGGGAGTAATTTCGGAGTTAGCGGTTTCTACTCCTTAGTGAACTTTATAGTGGATTTTGTTTAATCTTTCCCAACTCAACTTTTTAATCTGAGATAGAGCCTCTTCACACTTGTCGTGAGTTTCATCCGATTTTTTCCCCGAATGTCCTGTAGGCAGTGTAATTTTAATGAGAGTGTTCACACTACACACGACACGATTTCTTTCCAAACGACAAGTGTGAACGGGCTGGTACAGGAAGATTTTTTGCGGCCGTTCCGCACAACGACCGCTCTGATTGGTGTAAAGGTAAGATCAGAACGGAAACTGAGCAGAGAATGAATGAATCGAATGAATGATATGAGCACTACGTGGGCTGCAGAATTGCCTTTTATAATACTAATTGATATTAGCTATATGCTATACGCTACGTATATTCAAATAGGGAACTTACAAGCCAAAACCTCATAACCTATAGGTTTACTTGAATAAACTGAGACCATCAACAAGACCTTCCTAAAGGAGCTGCAAACTCAACAAAACAGCAGAACAGTCGTCACTTCAACCTCGATTCCTAGGGACTAATCTGTAAATTTAACTTGAGGTCTTGAGACCCTTAGGTCGACAACAACGCGACGACCATTCTGAATAAATATGACATTTTGAATAAATCAGTAATTAATAGACTCACTGTTCCGAGCTGATACCAAACTGCCACACGGATAAATGATATAAATCAGCAGAAAATGAACAAAGGAAACAAGGTAAAGTACGGATTTGTCTGGTAGGTATAAAAAACATTACCTATTTTGAGTGAACTAACCACCATAGTGTCGCATCTTAGCCTTTTATTGTTCAATTTTAAAGTCCTTATCGTCGTTTTTCAAGTATCTGCACTTGCACAGAACACAGAAGTCACCATCCATTCCAAATCACATCCGGGGATGAGTATATCCCTTTTTTCCCCGGTGAGAAAAAGAAATCTGTACAAGAGACAGTGTGAAAACGGACGGAATAAAGCCAATATTGTTCAGTTAAGAGACAACCTCAGTGGTTTTTGTTTTATCAGGATGTGTTTTGATAACCACAGTGACCCCATTGTATGAGTGACTCTGTCTTGTACCTGTGGGAACTAAAATATTTAATAATAGGTTGTTCCAAATGTCTGCTTTCAGTGTCGAATGCCTTTTTCGAGTGCTGAAGGCCGAAAAATGGCTCAGGAAAAAAATTGGGAGGACCAGAAGGGAAAAAATTTGGAGGGAACCTTTTATAACAATGCGATGAATTTACTAAAAGCAGTAGATGTAGATACTCGTTCATAAAGGGGATGCCAATCATCTGTGTCAAATTTGTCGAATCATCTCAGGATATCAGAGCAAAATGTCACAAACCTTTTGAACTGAGGGTTTCCATTTTTCCATAAATGCTAAATGTCCCAAACTTTGCAGCATCAGGGGGGAGGACGTCCCCCAAGGTATAAGAGTCAGTAAGTCAGGAGGACATTACCTTTCAGGACATCATGTTACTCCTGCACTGTTTACGGTTTCATCAAAATCTCCCATGAGGGCAATGGGTTCAGTTTTGTCACCTATTATTTTCATTATGATCATTTTACTTTTCCTAAACAATGGGGCATATCTGGAGGTAACTAATGGTTTTTGTTCTTCTGTTATCATTGCTTAAGATTAACGCTTTATGTCCCCTTGGTCATAAGGGGAAATTTTACTTGAATCGGATTGAATGTTCCGGTGAAAATTATGTAGATAATAATGTAGGTAGGTAATTATGTGTGTAGGAAATGTGAAAAACTGGTAGATATCATTTTTACATTCCATATCCTATAGGAAGGAAAGTAATGCTATAGAATTGGTAACGCTTTTTCTTCTAGTTTAGCCACCAATAATAATTTGGTGATCGTGTAAAACATGTTTACTAGATGAAGACAAATCATACAAACTAAAAATTTAAATTAGTGCATAGGTATGTAGAATTCTGACAATTACAACATGCACATTGAAACTAATGAAAACATCATCCACATCCATGGTCCATGGCACCTATCAAATGAGTAGGTACAGTTTTGGTTTTTTAATCGGACTAGAAAACAAGTACCTATAGAACTTTTGAAGACGACCTATTAGATTTAGAGATAAGAAAACCACTATGAACATATTACGAAGATGACTATCTAGTCAAAATACTTAGAGCTATTGAAGATCAATCTATAGTTCTAAATTCAATTAACCTAGAAGAATTTCAATTTAAAATTTTAAAGGAAGAAAATTATAAATGTATTATTTTTCAATAATGATAGTAAATAGATCATTGGGGCACAGGTCTCTGTTATCACTTGGTTATCAGATAAGTATCTTTAGAATTACCTCGGATATCAGGCATGGAATTTATTTGTCCGAACACGGAGGGGCCCAACTTTCATTCCACAATCTGTGGAAAGCCACACATCTAGTACCACCTGTAACATAATTATTCATACTTACCTCTTGATAAAGTTATGATGGTGCGGCGGTGGCGGTATGCATATAAAGGTGGAGGACCATGTGTGGCCAATTGGCCATATAATTTCTTTCTCTTTCTAAATTTCCATTTAATCAAGTTTATGATACTTTGGACTGATAGGTAATGAATAAGATCCAATGTATTTCAAAGTCTATCTCAAAATGTGCCTATAAATACATCACTACGTTACATAGGTGTAAGTACCTCACTAATCAAAGCTCTTTCTGCATACATTGATTATAATATTATGGCAGGAGTTTTATCGGTGGTTGAAACATAACTTTAATATTGTGTGATCTGTGACATGAATGTTAGGTGGCTTGTTTCATATGAGTACACAGTACAGCTTCCTGATTGGGTATTTCTATGAAGTTTTTGATTAGATTTCTAAACATAGTGAAGTTTTATTAAAAGAAAAACCTGATGAGTTATGTCTGGATAATAAAATATGAATTTATGTACAATGTCTTGGTCTTGGTATCCAAAGTGTAGACTGTACGCACCGTACTTTGTTATACATTTTACCTCGCCACCATGGCCAATGAATACTTTTGATTGAACTTCTATCGGCACTGTAATAAATCAAACTTAAATGATCTGTGACATGAATGTTAGTACAGCTTCCTGATTGGGTATTTCTATGAAGTTTTTGATTAGTTTCTAAACGTAGTGAAGTTTTATTAAAAGAAAAACCTGATGAGTTATGTCTGGATAATAAAATATGAATTTATGTACAATGTCTTGGTCTTGGTATCCAAAGTGTAGACTGTACGCACCGTAGACTGTACTTTGTTATACATTTTACCTCGCCACCATGGCCAATGATTACTTTTGATTGAACTTCTATCGGCACTGTAATAAATCAAACTTAAAACACACACCTATCAATCAGAGGACCTAAGGTCTCGTCTACGAAAACATTTTAATGAATTCTTTGAGCAAACCGTTCATGACAATGATGGTGATTTGGATGATGTGTAGCACATTCAGGAGGACTTGATGAGCTTCGGATAATAAGAGTTAAGAGCAGCCATTACAAGGTTCGAAATCACGCCCTCGGGCTACAATCTAACGCGTCTACTTACCAGGAGAAATTCCAAAATTCCTGTTCCCCTTGGGCTTAGCAAACATAAATTAAGTAGCTACCCAATATAAGTACCTACTATCTTCTATTGTAATTTCAAGATTTTTTTTTTACTCTTTAAAATTTATTAATCTCAAAGACCATTCCATTTGTTCGATTTTCGAGCCTTTGAACAGTCTTCTCTGTCTCCTAATGTGTAGGTACCTAGGTATGATGTACATATTTGAGGAGAGTGAGGAGACATACGTAAAAATGTCAATTACGATTCATACCTTCTTATTTTTCAGGATACCAAACCAAGATCCCAGTAGACGTATGTCACTTGATGAGTCGATGGCTCTAACCAGCCCAAAACAGCACGTGTGTCCAATAACAAAATCAATTGTCTACTCCATGACGACCTAAACTCTCCATTATCACCAAAGTTTAAATATAATATGAAGTGATGCCTATCTCAGCTCTGGAGCATGTCACATGATCAATAATGTTACCACATACCACACCGGTTAGCATGGACAATCATCTTTCTCCCCTTGGGCTTAGCAAACATAAATTAAGTAGCTACCCAATATAGATAGGTATAAGGTACATACCTACTCTCTTCTATTGTAATTTCAAGAAAATTTGTTTTTTATGCTTTGAAATTTAATAATCTCAAAGACCGTTCTAATTGTTCGATTTCCGAGCCTTTTAACAGGGTTCTTTTTCTCCTAATTTTAGGTATGTACAGTTGTACATATTTGAGGAAAGTGAGGATCCGTACGTGAAAGATGTCAATTACGATTCATATCTTTTTGTTTTTCGGGATACCAAACCAACTCGAAGGCTCTAACCAGCCCAAAACAGCACGTGTGTCCAATAATAAAATCAATTGTCTACTCCATGACGACCTAAACTCTCCATTATCACCAAAGTTTAAACATAATATGAAGAAGTGATGCCTATCTCAGCTCTGGAGCATGTCACATGATCAATAATGTTACCACATACCACACCGGTTAGCATGGACAATCATCTTTCAATGTGAAATATCCAGGAATGGAATACTAATAGGTAATAGCAGTCAGTACTTAGAGAGTTTGCTTACCAATCAGGTTTCCCAGGGTTCCAGCATTAGAGGTATCAGAAACCCAAAGCATAAAGTAATCCCTCTTTACAGCTTGGAATTTAAAGCGTTCGTCTAGTGGAAATTTTCCAACGAAACTTGGCCTGACGCACTGCCATGAAAAGGCTAAGTAAAGATCTCCAGAGCATTCCAGAATCTAGGTGAAATATCCAGGAATGGAATACTAATAGGTAATAGCAGTCAGTACTTAGCGACTTTGCTTACCAATCAGGTTTCCCAGGGTTCCAGCATTAGAGGTATCAGAAACCCAAAGCATAAAATAATCCCTCTTTACAGCTTGGAATTTTGAGATTTAAAGCGTTCTTCTAGTGGAAATTTTCCAACGAAACTTGGCCTGACGCACTGCCATGAAAAGGCTAAGTAAAGATCTCCAGAGCATTCCAGAATCTAGGTCTAGGATGTTAGTTCCCTTGGTATTATGGACAAATAAATTCCATGCCTGATATCCGAGGTAATTCTAAAGATACTTATCTGATAACCAAGTGATAACAGAGACCTGTGCCCCAATGATCTATTTACTATCATTATTGAAAAATAATACATTTATAATTTTCTTCCTTTAAAATTTTAAATTGAAATTCTTCTAGGTTAATTGAATTTAGAACTATAGATTGATCTTCAATAGCTCTAAGTATTTTGACTAGATAGTCATCTTCGTACGTAATATGTTCATAGTGGTTTTCTTATCTCTGAATCTAATAGGTCGTCTTCAAAAGTTCTATACTTGTTTTCTAGTCCGATTAAAAAACCAAAACTGTACCTCCTCATTTAATAGGTGCCATGGACCATGAATGTGGATGATGTTTTCATTAGTTTCAATGTGCATGTTGTAATTGTCAGAATTCTACATATGCACTAATTTAAATTTTTAGTTTGTATGTTTTGTTTACATCTAGTAAACATGTTTTACACGACCACCAAACTATAAACTAGAAGAAAAAGTGTTATTAATTCTATAACATTACATTCCTTCCTATAGGATATGCAAAGTAAAAATGATATCTACCAGTTTTTCACATTTCCTACACATATAATTACCTACCTACATTATTATCTACATAATTTTCACCGGAACATTCAATCCGATTCAAGTAAAATTCCCCCTTATGACCAAGGGGACATAAAGCGTTAATCTTAAGCAATGATAACAGAAGAACAAAAACCATTAGTTACCTCCAGATATGCCCCATTGTTTAGGAAAAGTAAAATGATCATAATGAAAATAATAGGTGACAAAACTGAACCCATTGCCCTCATGGGAGATTTTGATGAAACCGTAAACAGTGCAGGAGTAACATGATGTCCTGAAAGGTAATGTCCTCCTGACTTACTGACTCTTATACCTTGGGGGACGTCCTCCCCCCTGATGCTGCAAAGTTTGGGACATTTAGCATTTATGGAAAAATGGAAACCCTCAGTTCAAAAGGTTTGTGACATTTTGCTCTGATATCCTGAGATGATTCGACAAATTTGACACAGATGATTGGCATCCCCTTTATGAACGAGTATCTAATACATCTACTGCTTTTAGTAAATTCATCGCATTGTTATAAAAGGTTCCCTCCAAATTTTTTCCCTTCTGGTCCTCCCAATTTTTTTCCTGAGCCATTTTTCGGCCTTCAGCACTCGAAAAAGGCATTCGACACTGAAAGCAGACATTTGGAACATCTACTGCTTTTAGTAAATTCATCGCATTGTTATAAAAGGTTCCCTCCAATTTTTTTCCTTTCTGGTCCTCCCAATTTTTTTCCTGAGCCATTTTTCGGCCTTCAGCACTCGAAAAAGGCATTCGACACTGAAAGCAGACATTTGGAACAACCTATTATTAAATATTTTAGTTCCCACAGGTACAAGACAGAGTCACTCATACAATGGGGTCACTGTGGTTATCAAAACACATCCTGATAAAACAAAAACCACTGAGGTTGTCTCTTAACTGAACAATATTGGCTTTATTCCGTCCGTTTTCACACTGTCTCTTGTATAGATTTCTTTTTCTCACCGGGGAAAAAAGGGATATACTCATCCCCGGATGTGATTTGGAATGCATGGTGACTTCTGTGTTCTGTGCAAGTACAGATACTTGAAAAACGACGATAAGGACTTTAAAATTGAACACTAAAAGGCTGAGATGCGACACTATGGTGGTTAGTTCACTCAAAATAGGTAATGTTTTTTATACCTACCAGACAAATCCATACTTTACCTTGTTTCCTTTGTTCATTTTCTGCTGATTTATATCATTTATCCGTGTGGCAGTTTGGTATCAGCCCGGAACAGTGAGTCTCTAGATCTAGATACCTAATCCCGAGGAAAAGCCCGAGTAAAAGTACAACCAAACCTCTACCCTGTATGAAGTGGCCAACTTGAACCATCCATTATGAGGTTTTGGCTTGTAAGTTCCCTATTTGAATATACGTAGAAGAGCCTCTTCACACTTGTCGTGAGTTTCATCCGATTTTTTCCCCGAATGTCCTGTAGGCAATGTAATTTTAATGAGAGTGTTCACACTACACACGACACGATTTCTTTCCAAACGACAAGTGTGAACGGGCTGGTACAGGAAGATTTTTTGCGGCCGTTCCGCACAACGACCGCTCTGATTGGTGTAAAGGTAAGATCAGAACGGAAACTGAGCAGAGAATGAATGAATCGAATGAATGATATGAGCACTACGTGGGCTGCAGAATTGCCTTTTATAATACTAATTGATATTAGCTATATGCTATACGCTACGTATATTCAAATAGGGAACTTACAAGCCAAAACCTCATAATGGATGGTTCAAGTTGGCCACTTCATACAGGGTAGAGGTTTGGTTGTACTTTCACTCGGGCTTTTCCTCGGGATTAGGTATCTAGATCTAGAGACTCACTGTTCCGGGCTGATATCAAACTGCCACACGGATAAATGATATAAATCAGCAGAAAATGAACAAAGGAAACAAGGTAAAGTACGGATTTGTCTGGTAGGTATAAAACGTTTTTAGGGGGGTCAACTGTGGGGCCACGCTCACAGTGTCCGTTTTAATAACACCATGGTTGAATCATTCAATAATTTATTGTGAACTTTGTTTTACTCTCATTTTAGGTATATTGTGCTGCAAAATATGTCTCAATCTCCAATTCTGTTTTCAGTTCCTTGCTCCTTCCCTGTGAAACTCGAATGAAATCGCTCCTGGACTTTGAAGATAGTTTATTCGGAAGGTAGAAACAGCTAAACTTAATTAAGCTATAATAGGTAGTAGGTATTTAACATATTATGAATAATTAAGTGAATTGTAATGACATGATTAATTAAGTTACTTGATTGAGTGGATAGCTGGACTGACCTATGTAAGTACCTAGTTATTACCTAGTAAACCCTTGATTTACGCGTATCAATAATTATGCCATAGGTAATATTATTATCATTATTATAATTATTGACTGTGTGTTGTGGGTATCAATATTTCGAACCGAACCATTTTCGCTCTTCCTGAATTTAAATTTCATACCTATCACAACTTGCGCCTATGTTCCAGTAACGATGTCAAAAGCTTTTTCGGAGACCCTGACCTCAGGTGACAAAATTTGTGCTCAATTAAACTTTGACTGTACGTGATTTAGGACCGAAATTCGTCCTGCTGTGATGACCAATTTAAAGTTTCCTATCCTGGGATGTTTCTGGTGTAATTCGCATCTTTCATCGTTATTAATTACTGATTTATTCAAAATGTCACATTTATTCAGAATGGTCGTCGCGTTGTTGTCGACCTAAGGGTCTCAAGACCTCAAGTTCAAAACATTTCTGAGAACATTAAAATTTACAGATTAGTCCCTAGGAATCGAGGTTGAAGTGACGACTGTTCTGCTGTTTTGTTGAGTTTGCAGCTCCTTTAGGAAGGTCTTGTTGATGGTCTCAGTTTATTCAAGTAAACCTATATGCCATTTACATAATATTGATTCGAATTGAATACAGATTACACATACTCTCAGCTACATTAACACCTTGGTACACCTATAACCAAAATAGTTTGTTACACTTGAGCCAATAACTCGTGTATGTTTCCAATGTTTGTGCCCCATTGAGAAATTGAGAATGGTTTAAGATTAGACTTTTGGTTTCCTGCAGGCTTGATTAGTGAACAAGCTACTATTTATTTATGCCTTCACTTGTTCAGTGGCTCACCAGTTCTCATTTCTCTCTTCTTTCTGCTGTTTGATCTCCTTTATGAAGCCCAACACATAGATCTTGTTCTCCCTAGGTGGCATAGGGCATTCTAATAATATTTATGAGTGGTAATTAATAGGTTCAAGCATGTGGTCTCTTCATGAAATACCTGCTTGTCATAAATAAATATCTGGATCCCGCTCGAAATTTTACTTGAATCGGATTGAATGTTCCGGAGAAAATTATGTAGATAATAATGTAGGTAGGTAATTATGTGTGTAGGAAATGTGAAAAACTGGTAGATATCATTTTTACATTCCATATCCTATAGGAAGGAAAGTAATGCTATAGAATTGGTAACGCTTTTTCTTCTAGTTTAGCCACCAATAATAATTTGGTGATCGTGTAAAACATGTTTACTAGATGAAGACAAATCATACAAACTAAAAATTTAAATTAGTGCATAGGTATGTAGAATTCTGACAATTACAACATGCACATTGAAACTAATGAAAACATCATCCACATCCATGGTCCATGGCACCTATCATCAAATGAATAGGTACAGTTTTGGTTTTTTAATCGGACTAGAAAACAAGTACCTATAGAACTTTTGAAGACGACCTATTAGATTTAGAGATAAGAAAACCACTATGAACATATTACGAAGATGACTATCTAGTCAAAATACTTAGAGCTATTGAAGATCAATCTATAGTTCTAAATTCAATTAACCTAGAAGAATTTCAATAAGAAAGTCGGCTATCCTGAGGCTCTATTATAGGCTCCCAAGTCCTATCCGCCACTGATAGTCACTAGGCAGATTTACACAGTAGTATGTCATGTAGTAACTACCTCTGACTCTTTAAGTATATTATACGCTCGAGTGATTTCATAAATAAATAACCCGAGAATGAACAATAACCCGGCTATTTATTTTACATTGGGACCCGGGTGTCCATAAATACAAATTAAAACAATGCGCGGAATGTGCCACTAAGAATAAACAATTAGGAGGACTAATTTTGTGGATTCCATTGTGAAAATACAGGCTGTTCAACAAATTGAACAACAGGTTACTTACCTTGTAGGGTTTCAGCAGTTATCAGCAGCAGCAGCAGTACCAAGCAGACAAAGAGATTACTTACGATATGGCCTTTCGCTGTGAGTATTTTAGTACCTCCTGGGAAAGTTTTGATTTTACTGGATCTCATTTTAGGTATGAAGGTACTTGTTACTTTCTGTTTGCTAGATAGGTTATTGTAGTTATGTTTAATTCTGTACGTACCTACGTGGATACCTATAATAGTCAATTTATGAATATTAAATTTATTTTAAACGATATGTTAGTCCTGGTGGTATCCAAGTGTTGACAGTATTATGCTCATGATAATGATAAAACTCCAGAAAGTGTCGTTGGTTATTTTGCTGGTGAGTAAAATTCAGGTGATTCCACCACTTGAAGTTGTAAGCAGCTCAGTTTCTGCACATCGCTTGGTGATTTGTTTGCTGATTTTATCTATCATTTTCAGAACAATAATATCCAGGCAGGATATAAGGTTACACTCTACCAACTTGTTTGGTTACATTTGTGGCTGCTATTTCAAATGTGTTCGTATTGGAAGATGTAGCTTCCATTCGAGTCGTCGCGTTGGGTGTACCACTGTTTGAGCCAGAAAGCACAGCAAAAGAATAGGTATCATTCCTGGACAATTGCTAAGTTTATATTAATGTACCTGATGGTGTGTATTTTGGTCTAGGGCTACCAAGCTACGTTGGATTGTCTCGGAAACAAATTCTATTGTTCAATCCATCAATCTTGGAGCAAGCTGATTACTATTTTTATCCTCACCTGATTGATTCAAAAATATACAAGATAGTCAGGTATGTCTAGAAAAGTGCGCCATTGATTGGATTTATACAAATTAGCAAAATTTCAAAATCTTTAAAGGCATGCTAAATGTTTCGTATATGATGTGCCTTAAAAAGAAGGAAAAAGTATCTCGGGCTTGTATCCAGATCATGTGTGAATACAGTAACTTTTAGCTTGCGAGTTTTGTCTCACACGAATGTCATCCCATTTATAATACGACTTGAGGTCTATCTACAATCTCGGGTGAATATTTTGTGTCATAATGATTTGTATTTGGAAAGAACAGGTACAATAGTTCACACTAGCAGCAAGATATGAAACAAATAACAAGTTAGGTGACAGAACAAAGTATCAACCTATATAGTGGATGGTCAAAAAGTAATGATGTTTTGGAGTTTAGCCATGGTTCGGAAAGAGCTCAACAGAACTCTTGCGCGCAGCAACAAAGCGAAAATTGCCATGATGATTGCTAACATTCGAACCGGATAGGCACCTGAAGAAGAAGAAGAAGAAGAAGAAGAAGAAGAAGAAGAAGAAGAAGAAGAAGAAGAAGTCATGGCTATGCAGGCTATGACACTTGCATAGAACTCACAGGAGACTCGCTTATATGGCCAATTGGCCACACATGGTCCTCCACCTTTATATGCATACCGCCACCGCCGCACCATTATAACTTTATCCAGAGGTAAGTATGAATAATTATTTTACAGGTGATACTAGATGTGTGGCTTTCCACAGATTGTGGAATGAAAGTTGGGCCCCTCCGTGTTCACTATTCAGAGTACAATATATTTTCATGAGAGGGGAAAGAATCAACCTAATGAGAATCATGTTAAACAAGAAATAAGACTTAAACTTAATTAAATTAAAATCCAAACTCTAATCAGTAATCAGGCAAATCGATCTATCTACATCAGGGTATCTTAGCTCGGTATTATCCGAAATTAACATCGACATCTAATCAGTGAGGTCTGATCATTTCCTTCAATCTTGGAACATTTTCTTCTTGATTTTGAGAAATGATCTCGTGGGTAATGAACCCCAACGAATGTAAAATAATAAATCTGTTCATCAAATCCCAATACGAAGTGAGCGATTTCACTATGATTGATTTTCCTTCGGAAGATTTTGAAAAGCTCTTACAACAGACTTGTTTTTAGGGGGGTCAACTGTGGGGCCACGCTCACAGTGTCCGTTTTAATAACACCATTGTTGAATCATTCAATAATTTATTGTGAACTTTGTTTTAGTCTCAATCTCCAATTCTGTTTTCAGTTCCTTGCTCCTTCCCTGTGAAACTCGAATAAAATCGCTCCTGGACTTTGAAGATAGTTTATTCGGAAGGTAGAAACAGCTAAACTTAATTAAGCTATAATAGGTAGGTAGTAGGTATTTAACATATTATGAATAATTAAGTGAATTGTAATGACATGATAAATTAAGTTACTTGATTGAGTGGATAGCTGGACTGACCTATGTAAGTACCTAGTTATTACCTAGTAAACCCTTGATTTACGCGTATCATTTCTGTCAAGTAAGAATCTATTCGCATAAATAATAATTTGACATTATAAAAAAAGACTAAATAATCGTAAAGAATAAATAAGTATACATAAATAGGTAGTTCGAAATGGAATTATTATTAGTGTTTTTATGCAACTCTAGGTGCACTTATGTGACAATATATTAATTAACCCTCTTGTTGACGACGGGGCCAAATTTGAGGATTAGCAGATTTTGAGAGATTAGATGTACAGAAAAAGATAAAGCAGAATAAAAAATAAGGTTAGATGCCTGGAACAAGATAATTATGTGCGTAAGGAAATCAAGACATAACAAATACTCATGTAGGCACATAAAAAATAAAGTACCTATGAGACAAGAAGTGCCATTTACATAATATTGATTCGAATTGAATACAGATTACACATACTCTCAGCTACATTAACACCTTGGTACACCTATAACCAAAATAGTTTGTTACACTAGACAAGAAGGAACTTACCTATAATGTCGCGATTATTGTTTTGCAAAACATAAGGCGAGTATATAAACCAGAGAACTCAAGTGTTAAGTAGAAAATGCTGAGGCATGAGGCATATGTATCTATAATAAATAAAATGGATTTATCAGGTTGAACATAAATCTTGTCCAAGTGAGCTACCAGACTATCAAACTACCGTGTCGCTCATTCTGCAATAAAACAACGCTCCAACCTCGTCACTGTTTATATAGATGTTGGCATAGCAATAAAATGAATGGATTAGGCCTTTGAAAAATGATGAATGGAGTGTAAAAATGTTGAATATGGAGAGAGAATGAGAGAAATAAAGAAAGAAAGGGAATAAGAAGGTATAGGTATTATAATATTTGTGTAGTTAAGATAAGAACAAAAGTTTGGTGAGATGATTTGGTGTAGCAGTACAGTTAGAAAATTCACTGTAAGAAAAAGGATTTCAAAGTTATTCACTATGAGGAATGGATTTTTTGTTGCTGTAGACAGAATTTGTGTTATCCCAACTGATGATACTTGGAACCCAGAAGGGTTAACCAAATAACCAGCCGTAAAATTATAGCTATTCGAACATCGATTTCCTCCTAATGTGAAAGCACGTGCCTATAGTGGCCTGAAAGCTGAAAGTATGCACTTGGTGCATTTCACCAAATATTTCTATTGGTGGTCCAGGAGATCGTCTGGGTAAGATTAGAGAGAATTTCATCCTCATTTGGGTATTTGAGTTTCGAGATAAAAACCACTAATTTCCTTTTTGATATAAAAACACGCTAAGTAGAAATTTCCCAAGCTAGTGAATATTTTTAATTCGCCTACTTAATGAATTTGTCACTCAAGAGTCCTATAGTGAAATTATTTATTATTAGTGGATGTGTCAATGTCACCATCAGCACTAGTTTCGTTAGAATTTTACATGTTGAGGCTCAGGAGTCAGGACAAGTATCGGTGAAATATTGTAGGTTGTAGGTAATGGTTTCATCGTTGCCTCTGGATTAGCTTAACCAGAGGGGGCACGGTTAGTCTAGTGGTAACGCGCTTGCTTGCCATGCAGAAGGTCCCGGGTTCGAATCCCACCATCGACAAAAATTTGTACTCGTTTTTCGATTGCAAGTATCGATGAAATATTGTAGGTAATGGTTTAATCGTTGCCTCTGAATTAGCTTAAGCATTACACCGTGAAGTCGGGGCATCACTATCACAACCCAAATTCATTTTCTAAATAGAATATCCTAGGCTGCCCCTGAAATGCCCAACTTAAACATGTAATAGGTATTAAAAACCCTTTCCGTGTGGTTTTATAATCCTGATTATCCTCCATATTAATACATCATACTTAAGTACTCATAAGTCTCAAATCTCCTCTAGCCTGAATCTCTTTTACAGTCATGCGCGGTGTCAATCAAAACTCTAACTACAATATTATTATGTACCTACACTGACGTTTCAACCGAAACAGCATGCCTCAGAAGTTCTGACTCTTGCTAATTCACATTCCAGCCTAGGCTAAATATAGCATTTTATCTGTAGGTACGTAGCTCCAGGTAACTTTTTGGAACTTGATCCACTAATGTAATGTTTGAAAGCTCCAAGACCAAAGGACGAAAGTTAGAATAAGTGTTATAGTCAAAAGTAGAAGGATAAGAGCAATCTAGGTATCTAAGGTTTAATCAAATTGGGAATTGAGTACATACCTACAAGTGCAACCCTCAATTTTGTCTGAAATATCTATCAATCCTATCATGTATGTCATTGCTTTCAGCAATAATGTTCTAAAACAATTTGTGGAATTCTCCCTTTACATATTATTGCATTGTGAGATTGTGGTGTTCTGGAGGATAATAGTCCCCAAAATTCCTCTACAAGCCCAAAATATCCTTTACAGTTCTATTCTATCACAGACTCTCATCAGAATGTCATTCTGTGGTCTGAATGTCTGATATCAGGGAAGGGGCTGAAAGTTTGCTTCCCAAAAGGGAATTGGATGTAGGTGGTAGGCTGAATGAAAGCTTGGGATCAAAATTGGTCGCTGCGCTTGGCGGTATTTTGACCGCTTTTTGGCGGGTTTCGACCGCTTTTTGGCGGTTTTCAGCTTATATCGACTAAACGGTTAGAGATATTGTAAATGTTACAACAATTTGCCTGTTTGTCTTCAGAGAGAGGAAAAAATCAAATTATTTTGAAATTCATTTACTACTGGATAGTGGATAGTACTTACTTATTACTAATGATTGATCAGTAATACAACTTATTAAAAGTAGAATTTTCATGAACGAAACTAGATCTTTTTTCCGTTTTTAATGGTGTCAGAATTTTAAAAATAATCTTATGGCCTAATTTCTTTTTAATAAAATTAAGCAAGGTCTTTTGTAAACATTATGTTTGTATTGTTAGCTCCCATGGCGTAGTGGTTACTGCACTCGCCTTGCACGCGGGAGACCCGGGTTCGATTTCCGGCGGGGTCAAGAAATTTATATCATGCAAATGATTGATTCCGTGACTGGCTGTTGCGGGGCCCACTCAGCCTCGTGAGAAATGCGCGGGATCAAAACCCACAGGAAAGTTCGAGGTTCTCGGAAATAATAGATACAGAATGCACCTAAGTTCACACAGAAATACAATGAATACAGGGTCGCTAAAGTCGGGGTACAGCTCCTATTTAAAAGGTTCACTTTAACATTTAGCCGTCAGCATTGCCCCCACCCGGTATATTTTGTAAATATGTTTTGAATACATGTAAAAACACATATGTAACGTTTTTTCTACAAGGTGTGAATTAATGTTTTGACATCCAGGTGACTTGACCTTTGAGATATGTCTACTTAAATTATGAATATGAAACTTGCGGTCTGTAATTTTTGTTCCCTATGGTGTGAACGTGGTACATATTTATGTTGAAAAAAGGTTAACCCTCTCTGACATTGGTAGCTGTGAGAGCAACAGAAAAGTAATGGGGTAAAATGTGTAAAGTATACCTATAGGATTAATAATAAAAAAAAGATATAACAAAACATAAATGATGTCGCCTAATTGTACGTAAAGGACGTAAAGTAGGTACCTACCTACATACGTAATTCAATAAAGGGGTCTGCTGTAATGTCCCCAAAAAACTTGCCACATTCCCCCTCATTATTGCCAAGCTTTATCCTTTGGCGAAAATATGTTTTGCTTGTTGGTCCTTGATATGTATACCTACTCGTACCTATATATTGTATTTTCTAATAGCAGCCACCGTCATGTATCCCAATCAGCATCTAAAGTGGTTCCAAAGCTCCTCTGCTTTTGCAATTTCTCATTTGAGGAATGTCTCTACCCAAGGGTTAAACGCTCAACCAATATCAAAAGGATGAGCGCCCTGGCCCCAAGCTTTATCCTTTGGCGAAAATAAATTTTGTAAATATGTTTTGCTTTTTGGTCCTTGATATGTACCTGCTCGTACCTATATATTGTATTTTCTAATAGCAGCCACCGTCATGTATTCCAATCAGCATCTAAAGTGGTTCCAAAGTTCCTCTGCTTTTGCAATTTCTCATTTGAGGAATGTCTCTACTCAAGGGTTAAACGCTCAACCAATATCAAAAGGATGAGCGACCTGGTCTATGTTGTTGATTGAATCAGAGGATGTGTGAAAGACTTTAGGAGCTTTGAAAATTCCGACGGTTTGAAGCTCGCAAAGTTCCGTACTCTCTCTACAATAGACGCCCTTACGCCCCCTGTCAGGTTCAATCAGTGAGAATAACAAGAGACGAAATAAGCGCCCTGGCCTATGTTGTTGATTGAATCAGAGGATGTGTGAAAGACTTTATGAGCTTTGAAAATTCCGACGGTTTGAAGCTCGCAAAGTTCCGTACTCTCTCTACAATAGACGCCCCTACGCCCCCTGTCAGGTTCAATCAGTGTTGAAAATTCCGACGGTTTGAAGCTCGCAAAGTTCCGTACTCTCTCTACAATAGACGCCCCTACGCCCCCTGTCAGGTTCAATCAGTGAGAATAACAAGAGGCGAAATAAACACTGATTTGGTGAGATTTTTGAAGAGTGTTAAAATCATGCCATAACCTATTTTACTGATAGATACCTAATATGTAGGTTGTAGGTACATACTTGGATCTTGGATGGTTTATAGTGAAATTTAATACTGTGAATGATAACATAATGACAAAAGTTGTCTTCAGAGCCTGTTTGTCTTCAGAGAGAGGAAAAAATCAAATTATTTTAAAATTCATTTACTACTGGATAGTGGATAGTACTTACTTATTACTAATGATTGATCAGTAAAACAACTTATTAAAAGTAGGATTTTCATGAACGAAACTAGATCTTTTTTTCCGTTTTTAATGGTGTCAGAACTTTTAAAAATAATCTTATGGCCCTAATTTCTTTTTAATAAAATTAAGCAAGGTCTTTTGTAAACATTATGTATTGTTAGCTCCCATGGCGTAGTGGTTACTGCACTCGCCTTGCACGCGGGAGACCCGGGTTCGATTCCCGGCGGGGTCAAGAAATTTGTATCATGCAAATGATTGATTCCGTGACTAACACATGTTTGTCATTGAGTTTAACCAGAGGCGACAATTGGCTACCGCCCTTAGTTGACACGGCATTTGTCAGCAAGCCAACATAAGACTGTATAAAGACCAATCACAGCTACCTCGACGAGAATTTATTAAGAACCAGAAGGATAAAAGACACCGAGTATTGCAACCGCTTATTTTCACAGAACGATGTTAAATACCTACAGACCAGCTACCTCAACGAGAATTTATTAAGAACCAGAAGGATAAAAGACACCGAGTATTGCAACCGCTTATTTTCACAGAACGATGTTAAATACCTACATACGATTAGGCTATTTTAGGTGGCAGACTGGCAGTCATAATGTTACTCAAGGAAATAAAAGAAGGATTTTTTTAAAGAGATTTGATAGAGGGAACTGTAACTGCTAAGGTCTTGTCGTCTCGAAAGCAAAGATAAGGAAGACAGGATAGAAGAAAGCCGACAGACGATTAGGCTATTTTAGGTGGCAGACTGGCAGTCATAATGTTACTCAAGGAAATAAAAGAAGGATTTTTTTCAAGAGATTTGATAGAGGGAACTGTAACTGCTAAGGTCTTGTCGTCTCGAAAGCAAAGATAAGGAAGACAGGATAGAAGAAAGCCGACAGTTCAGAGAAAGAGCCTTATCTGTCTAGGATAAAATATACCCGGGCGGGAATCGACCCACGATCTATTGCTTACAAGGCAGACGGACTAACTTCCAAGCTATAAAATAAATTAGGCTGGCACAAGGTGGAAAAAATGAACAGCTTAAAACTGGGAGTGAAACATCAAAGCCTCCAAAGGGGCTTGCAATTGTTCCCTCTCATAATTGCACGTCTGGAGGAAACAAGTTGAAATAAGATGTATGGGAATCGACCCACGATCTATTGCTTACAAGGCAGACTAACTTCCAAGCTATAAAATAAATTAGGCTGGCACAAGGTGGAAAAAATGAACAGCTTAAAACAGGGAGTGAAACATCAAAGCCTCCAAAGGGGCTTGCAATTGTTCTCTCTCATAATTGCACGTCTCGAGGAAACAAGTTGAAGTAAGATGTAAGACTGAAGTTATCTCTGATCTATTTGAGTTAGTACTCAGTGACAAGCTCAGCATAACAAGAGCGTCAGCAAAGGAACAACTAGTAACAAGATACTCAAAGACACAACTTCATCTCTCTATTACGATGGAATTACCTGTATGTTCTCTCTTCAGCCTCTGGTGTCACATTCCTGTGAAGACAAACATAAAAAGAAAGAAAACATTCAATTAAACACATCAGTTCAAATAGAAACCCATTTTGAATGATTTAATTTATTTTTTGATAGCATCTTTTAGACTTCAGAGCTTCACCTGTGGAAAGTAATGGAAGGCACTGTAATGGTTTATCTTAATTTCTATAGTCGAACCCAAGTGTAGGTACTAGAGTCAGAGATGGTATACAAGTATATCTTGTCATTATACAGGGTGGGAGGGTCCGTCAATATTGCAAAGGTCAATTTTGCCTTGGTGAAAATTTTGAGTTTTCCTATTTCAATATCTATGGTCTGGTTTATCAACTTTAACTCTGAAAAGTAAAACCATCTAATACCTAACAGCCAAAAGGTAGGCAGGATACCTACAGGAACCCATTTACGTAGCGTACACTGAGAGGAAAAACGGCAATTGTTCCAGGATTTTTTATGGTTCCGTTCCTCGAAAAAAGGGACACGGTAACTATATGAAAAAACCTTGAGAAATTTTGAGTTTTCCTATTTCAATATCTATGGTCTGGTTTATCAACTTTAACTCTGAAAAGTAAAACCATCTAATACCTAACAGCCAAAAGGTAGGCAGGATACCTACAGGAACCCATTTACGTAGCGTACAATGAGAGGAAAAACGGCAATTGTTCCAGGATTTTTTATGGTTCCGTTCCTCGAAAAAAGGGACACGGTAACTATATGAAAAAACCTTGAACTATATATGAAAAGTCCTTTAACTTTGGGTTTCGGTTATTGGAATCTAACGGTATAAAATTTCTTACAATCCTTTTGAGGTAGGTAATGTATTTTTCATTATTTTAGAGAAATAATCTTTACGATCAAGGATATTAGTTTTCTGTTACAGGATTTTTTGGGAAAGGATTTTTTCTCCGATTTTTTTTTTTTTTTTTTTTTTTTTTTTTTTTTAGTAACTTATCTAGTCACTGGGTCTTACAAAAGGAGGTGCCTAAAAATCTACTATATTGTCATTGCTGTGACTGTTGTGAGTAGATCTGCAGGCTTTGATTTGTGTTTGTGTCTCATCTCTGGACCATCCAAAATATGGCAAATTTTCTCAAACCCCCAAATTTTACAGGATCCGACTATTTAGTGATTTTAAAAATCAAGATTTCAATAGGACATCGATGTCCTTTGTATGGTCAACTTTGGACACTTCTAACCTAGGACCTTTAGCAGACCCTATATTTTATATATCTTAAAGTAAGGTACTTAACCAGGAAAGTGTAAGTACTTAGAGAGTACACATCATGGATATACAAAGAGCCAAGTTTACAAGGAAAGGCGCGGTAGTCATTCATGTTTGAGCCGTGAGCACTGACTGTACGCAGGCCAGGAATGGCCAAATAATTCCTGGATATCTTACAGGTAGATTGGAATTAACAGGTAAAATGGAATAGAGAAATCATAGATATCTTTTGAGAAATATGTACTTATATCTAGGAATCAACTTGGCTGGCAGGGACCTAGGGTATTCCACTATCGCTCTACGTGTAACTAAAGAGTTATTTAATGACATTCATATTGCTTTAAGTAGATCCTCTTTTGTTTCTTACAAATTGAAGAATGATTTAGGTTTTAGCTGATTCAGAAAACCAAGACAATAAATACCTTACTTCTTTTGCAGTTTTGCCTAAAAACTTCATCATTGCAAAATCAGAAACTTTTGCCTTAAAAACTTTTTCATTGCAAAAGTTCCCATTTGTTTGAATTCTCTCACAAGCTTCACAGAATGACGACATAATTTATTCAGTTCATTATTGAATTAATAATATCCAAAACATTTTAATTGTTTTCAAAAAAGCAATTAATGGATTTGTTTGTTTCTTCGAGACGTCAAGAAATTTACATAATTTCATTTTGAATTGAAATGTCTGGAAGGGATTTCCGAGAATACGTTATATTGGGTCAAAAAAGTTATGTCTTTGTGTTTTACCACAGAATTCAATTATTATTCGAATTAGAACCCACTTTGCATTAAACGACTGTTGAGTACTGCACGAGAATTGCATGAGACGACAAATTTGTCAACGAAACTGCAAATATCAAAAAATTTTGGAAGTATACCTATAACACTGAACAAATCCATTAAAGTCAAAATTTCAAGTATTCAAAAAGTCTCAAAAAAAAACTTGAAGGTATTCAAAAAGTCTCAAAAACTTGAAAGAACGGTTTTAGATATTAGGTAACTCTCGGATTTCTTTAGAACCCTGTAGACAAGGTGAATTTTGGAAGTATACCTATAACACTGAACAAATCCATTAAAGTCAAAATTTCAAGTATTCAAAAAGTCTCAAAAACTTGAAAGAACGGTTTTAGATATTAGGTAACTCTCGGATTTCTTTAGAACCCTGTAGACAAGGTGAATAATAGAATCATTTTTGACCAAGAGGAGAAATTGAATTGAAAGCTGAATCCCATGGGAACATTAAAACTTTAATCAATTTAATTTTTGAATTAATCGCTTTTGTATTTTTGTTTGTTCTTGTCTAACGTTAGTTTGCGAAGTAGTTTGTAAAAGAGTATCTCACAATCACCAAGGGTCGACCTACTTTGGAAAATTTACAATAAATGAAAAATATGTAAATAAACCAAGATTGGACAATAGGACATCGATGTCCTTTGTATGGTCAACTTTGGACACTTCTAACCTAGGACCTTTAGCTGACCCTATATTCTATATATCTTAAAGTAAGGTACTTAACCAGGAAAGTGTAAGTACTTAGAGAGTACACATCATGGATCTACAAAGAGCCAAGTTTACAAGGGAAGGCGCGGTAGTCATTTATGTTTGAGCCGTGAGCACTGACTGTACGCAGACCAGGAATGGCCAAATAATTCCTGGATATCCTACAGGTAGATTGGAATTAACAGGTAAAATGGAATAGAGAAATCATAGGTGTCTTTTGAGAAATATGTACTTATATCTAGGAATCAACTTGGCTGGCAGGGACCTAGGGTATTCCACTATCGCTCTACGTTTAACTAAAAGCATTTAGCTCCTCAGACATTTCTTTTTCTTCGTCTTCTTCTTTTCCTTCTTCTGAACCTTGATGTTCAATGTTTCTTTAATAGCTTAGGGAGTACGTATAGGTACCAATGATAGGTATAGTGCTTACCTATCAATATTTTGCTCATTAAAAACACCTTTTCATAGTTTACAAAGTTTACAACACTCGTCTTCTTCTTTTCCTTCTTCTGAACCTTGATGTTCAATGTTTCTTTAATAGCTTAGGGAGTATAAAGAAGAAGAAGAAGAAGAAGAAGAAGAAGAAGAAGAAGAAGAAGAAGAAGAAGATCATAAATATTTCCTCATAAGAAGATCATAAATATTTCCTTTAATGAGAAGGAATTTTAAGAATGCACTCTGATAGATCCTTGTATCAGATACCAATTTGCGAAAAGAACTTTTTTCAGGTGAAACGCCAGAGAAAGAAAGTCCCGTCCTCTTTCAATAAATTCCATTATATTGAAACATTTTATAGTAAGTACTTAGTTGCGTTATACCTTATGGGATATGTGAATGTTATGGTTTCACTGAGGTTAAAGACATACTAGTGATACTATTCAGTATCTATTTGGTTCAAATCATCGTAGAATTAAATTGAAAAATTTAACATCAAAACATAAGTACTCACTGAGGTTAAAGACATACAAGTGATACTATTCAGTATCTATTTGGTTCAAATCATTGTAGAATTAAATTCAACATCAAACATAAGTACGATATTGTTGTTATTACTGAAGTATGTGAAAATTGAGATAATATTTCAATTAGATATGTATGTATTTAAATGGTTTTTTATTTAAATTATAATAATTATGTATTTCAATAACGGAACAATCCCAAAGACACTTTTTCAACTACCCAAGTCGGTACTTAGACTATTAAGAATGTCACGAGAAAGAAATACAACAGGTTTACAAATAATACGGTGAACCAATAAAATGTACAAATTTGTTCCAGAGTGCACTTTGTACCTGAAAGATATTTGTAACAACTTGCGATTAGTGTGGTCATTGATACTAATTTGCTGATTTTATGACTTGAAAATAGAAGCGGCTTGGACCTCTGACCTGTATGACCTCTCTGTTGGTATTACTAGATATTATTAGTCCAATAATACACCAATAATCTTGATCATTGTCTAATCTTGTGTGGGCTTTGGGAGTTGCAATTTCTACACTTTTCGGGTTGTGGAACTCCATGCAGTACTCGTTTGAGATCAGATAATTATTATTGTTCGTTCTCCCTGCATTGCTATTTCCTTCACATGTCACTTGAGAGTCAGAGTGAGGTTGGAGTAATAAACAAGAACCGTTTGATCCTAGTGGCGATATTGTTTACAACATATTTGACGGGTTGGGTTGTTGTGCCAACTTGCTCAAACTGCTATGGGCCATCCCTGTGGTTACAACTTTTATGTTTTGGTAGCAATGATCCGAGGCAACTAAAAGTGCAGAGTGTATAAATTGCGTTTTTATGATTTCTTATCGTGAATGGTGCATTATTTCGTCCCGTCCTCTTTCAATAAATTCCATTATATTGAAACATTTTATAGTAAGTACTTAGTTGCGTTATACCTTATGGGATATGTGAATGTTATGGTTTCACTGAGGTTAAAGACATACTAGTGATACTATTCAGTATCTATTTGGTTCAAATCATCGTAGAATTAAATTGAAAAATTTAACATCAAAACATAAGTAGGTACGATATTGTTGTTATTACTGAAGTAGATACATATGTTCTTGTGAAAATTGAGATAATATCTAAATAAGATATGTATTCAAATTGTTTTTTATTTAAATAATAATTATGTATTTCAATAATAATTATGTATTTCAATAACGGAACAATCCCAAAGACACTTTTTCAACTACCCAAGTCGGTACTTAGACTATTAAGAATGTCACATTAACATTTTAAATTATAAACTAGTTCTCGAATTAGTGTAACCTGTGTAAAGTTTGGCACGAATGTCCGATTATTATGATCTCAGATCTTTATGCCAATGTATCATAAATTAGTCATAATTATTCTCAAGTACCTATTTACTTACATATAACTTATTGCGAATTCCTGTAGATTTGCTTAAGATTGAGCTGATAACAATATTATTTGCCATAGATGATCATGATTGCATGATGATACCTATGATAGGAGAAGAGGAAATATATTTGCAACAGAGTTAGGTGCTCGTATCTACAGATCTTGTTTTATATCTAGAAGTCTGTCCAAGTTTCAAACTTTAGCTGACACCCTGTAGACAAATATTTCATTACAAGGCAAGGTAACAATGACAGATCCAATATTAATCAATGAACATCCACAAATCCAATAATGAAAGTAGGTATATTAAGCTAATTACAATATTTTAAATAATCGTTTAGGAACAAAATTTATTTCTTTTAATATAGCTGCCAGCGTTTTGTGTTTAACTAATTTTGTTCTTCTCCTTTTTCAAAAGAGCGGCAGCGGAAACAAATACGTTTGTTGCCAGTAGTAATGTGGAAGAAGCGAAGAATTTTAAATAGAAGAAAAGAACTGTTTAAAAATAAATTTGTTTCGTCCGTTTCCAAAAAGATCTGAAAATCATTTGGAATTTGCCCTTTAAGCGTTATTGAAAAATCTTCATTTCTTTCTTGGTATATGTCATCCCTTCAATTTTTGCTCAAGATGCCTTAGACTCTTATATTACGAATAAAACAGGAGGCCGCAACCGGTTAGTATGTATTGTACCTACTTGGAAAAACACAAATTCTATTTAACTTAAGAAATTTACAGTACGGCAGGGTTTTCGCTTAATACTTTTTAATGCTGATATTTTTTTTTCTCCAGAACATAAACTCCTGGTAATCAATGGCTCAAGGTACGAGCAATAATCTAGAAATAACAAAACTGTATTGACTATTGCCCACAAGAATCAATTTGTAACAGTAACACATGTAACCAATAATCTTGATCATTGTCTAATCTTGTGTGGGCTTTGGGAGTTGCAATTTCTACACTTTTTGGGTTGTGGAACTCCATGCAGTACTCGTTTGAGATCAGATAATAAAATTATTATTGTTCGTTCTCCTTGCATTGCTATTTCCTTCACATGTCACTTGAGAGTCAGAGTGAGGTTGGAGTAATAAACAAGAACCGTTTGATCCTAGTGGCGATATTCAAACTCGTAGAGTTAAGAGTCCATCAACATAAAGTAAACAAAGTAGATATTATCCAGGCATTACATTGCCATTAAAAGCAACAACAACAAAACATATGTAAATATAATTAGTCTGGTAAATTACAAGACAGGAGAAGCTTAAAGGCAAACGCGCAGAGATATATGGAAGTATTATTTTCATTCCATAAATAGGTACTTAAATCTGAAATGTATGTGTACAACGAAACAATTGAAATTTCAATGTCAAAATACATATTGCACATAAGTGCATCTAGGACAAAGCAGATAGTAAAATTAATTAGCCTCGTAACTCGTAACTATGGTTTGTCAGGACTGGGTGTGTGCGAAATTTTACGACCTGTATAAATTATTATAGCCCCGCTGAACTAAAGCTTGGCGGTTTTCTTCAAATTGACATCCGACTAAGGGCAAGGAGAGTTGAGGACAAGTTTCATTTATACGTATACATTGAGGATCTTCACAGCGAAAATTAGGATAAGAAAATATCTACGAATTAGGTACGTCAAAAATTAACTTGTGACAAAGCATGAGACACATATCTACCTACTTTTTGAAAAATTTCGCCTGCGGCGCTGAAAATTTTAAGTTCGATCAGCCCAAACTGGGGGCCCCGCGCCTTTGAAACTGCCCCGGGCCCCGCGGGGGGCTAATCCGGCCCTGCATAAAAAGAAAGAAAACATTCAATTAAACACATCAGTTCAAATAGAAACCCATTTTGAATGATTTAATTTATTTTTTGATAGCATCTTTTAGACTTCAGAGCTTCACCTGTGGAAAGTAATGGAAGGCACTGTAATGGTTTATCTTAATTTCTATAGTCGAACCCAAGTGTAGGTACTAGAGTCAGAGATGGTATACAAGTATATCTTGTCATTATACAGGGTGGGAGGGTCCGTCAATATTGCAAAGGTCAATTTTGCCTTGGTGGAAATTTTGAGTTTTCCTATTTCAATATCTATGGTCTGGTTTATCAACTTTAACTCTGAAAAGTAAAACCATCTAATACCTAACAGCCAAAAGGTAGGCAGGATACCTACAGGAACCCATTTACGTAGCGTACACTGAGAGGAAAAACGGCAATTGTTCCAGGATTTTTTATGGTTCCGTTCCTCGAAAAAAGGGACACGGTAACTATATGAAAAAACCTTGAACTATATATGAAAAGTCCTTTAACTTTGGGTTTCGGTTATTGGAATCTAACGGTATAAAATTTCTTACAATCCTTTTGAGGTAGGTAATGTATTTTTCATTATTTTAGAGAAATAATCTTTACGATCAAGGATATTAGTTTTCTGTTACAGGATTTTTTGGGAAAGGATTTTTTCTCCGTTTTTTTTTTTTTTTTTTTTCTCTCGCTGCGTGTTTCTGTATTAATAGTCCACCCTGTAGGATAAAGAGATGTTTAATGTTTAAGGTGTGGTAATTGATAGTCATTAGGTAAATCTTCTTCTATTTCTTTATTGGGTTTGATGCTGTGGAAGTGAAAATAATTGTACTTGTAGTTTCGTTCTCCATATCTACATAATTAATCCGTTGCTTGACTTCTTTTTGAAGCCCTTGCATATGAGCTTTTTACAAAAAAAAAAAAAATGATGTTGGAGTGTTGAGGAAAATTAGGGTGCCTAGATATTTCACAATTTAACAACCAGAAAAGGAGATGATAGAGCCATGCTAGAGGTAAAGTACACCATGTTAATAACAAAGAATATTTACATCTTTAATACCTACAATTTCGGAGCACATCCAACCTTTTGATCAAATTGGAGGAGCTATTTTCAAAGAGACTAATGAAGAAAAAGATTGCTCTTAACGCTCTCCAGATCTGTAACATATTGTGTGACTTACCCAAAATAGAAAGTGTAGTTTTTTTTACATAAGTAAGGTATGATCACTGTAACCTCATGGGTTAATAGCTACAATTACTTGTTTTACCCATGTCTTGTGGCTGGCTCATTTATTTCTTCATTATATGGGTAAGTTATTTAATGACATTCATATGGCGTTAAGTAGATCCTCTTTTGTTTCTTACAAATTGAAGAATGATTTATGTTTTAGCTGATTCAGAAAACCAAGACAATAAATACCTTACTTCTTTTGCAGTTTTGCCTAAAAACTTTATCATTGCAAAATCAGATACTTTTGCCTTAAAAACTTTTTCATTGCAAAAGTTCCCATATGTTTGAATTCTCTCACAAGCTTCACAGAATGACGACATAATTTATTCAGTTCATTATTGAATTAATAATATCCAAAACATTTTAATTTGGAAACATGTACCTACACAGTTGCTAATGTTTAGGCTTTAGAGAAGTACTTGAAGCTGCAACTGGCATTTCATGTCTCAGACACCAGACTATATATAAGATAGGCAAGTGTAAGTGAGAATCAAAGTAGTCAAGCAGTCAGTCCTCTGTTGCAAGTGCAAGTCATGCCAGCACAAAGCTATTTTTTTTTTCAACAAGAGTTTCCATTAGAGTATTTAAGATGACCAAGGGGTCTTTCCAGTTGTTATGAATCAGAAGAATTTTGAAAACATCTCAGGTCTCAGCACATCCAACTTTTACCCAGAGCGGTGCGGTGATGGCACGTTGAATGAACCAGTTCCCAATGAATCACTGAAGTTACGTTGTGCGTATCTGCATTTCTAAAATAGTGAAGAAGTATACGTTTGTCATTTCAACCTACCTAGTGTGCGTGGTTGGTATCCGGATGGGTGACGATCTCGGTGATTTCATGATGCTGGCTTTTCCCGGCGTCGCGTCCCCTCAGAGGCAGCTCGTTGCCGAATGAAGGGTAAAACCCCCGTCAGTAAAAACATTGGAAGTTATCCAGTGACGTTACCTAAGTTCTATAAGCGGAGAGCTTTGCTATTGGTATAAGAAGGGCCATCGGCTATAATAAACGCCCTATGTCACTGCGACCTGGTTAGATCTTTTGTGACTTTCCCTTTTAAGCTGAGAGCTTTCCTCAAACACACACCTCCCCAAACCCGAACTGGCGCAAAGAGGAAGCAAATGAAGGCGCAAGTGCTCGGAGAAAATTGATACCGTCCAAAGTTGTAACCTCATTCAAGCAATGAGGATAGAGTTACACCCTATGCAACAGGACGGACGGGGTATCACCGACAGAACTTTGATACACCTGAACTTACATTAGAACCTGCTGTTACACCTTACGTTAGAACCTGCTTCAAACGGCTAGCTACTTAGGTTAAGATAAGGGTGCTACTTGGGTGAAGGACACATTTTAATACTACTCATATTACTTATGCACGAAGAAAAAATAGTGCAAATAAGCTGATTTGTGTAGTGGTGAACCAATTTGTGTAACCAATGCTTACGTGATGAAGTTGAAGTTTGACACACAATATACACTTTTTTTTCACCTTCTTTTTTGATAACAATTAAAAGCTCTTGATCTTATCTGCAAGATACACAGTTTTTAGTTTTCTACTTGGCTCTATCTTAAGATAAGGGTGCTACTTGGGTGAAGGACACATTTTAATACGTACTACTCGTATTACTTATGCACGAAGAAAAAATAGTGCAAATAAGCTGATTTGTGTAGTGGTGAACCAATTTGTGTAAACACTAAACAATGTTACGTGATGAAGTTTGACACACAATGTACACTTTTTTTCACTTTCTTTTTTGATAACAACTAAAAGCTCTTGATCTTATTTGCAAGATACACCGTTTTTAGTTTTCTACTTGGCTCTATTTTCAGCGCAAAATCGTTGATATTGAAAAAAAAAAAACTGTCTTAGTCTGCCTCGATTATTTGCACAGGAATTTTAATTTTTGATGACTAATGACATCGATGTCACCGCACTGATGTTAGAACCTGCTTCAAACGGCTAGCTACTTAGGTTAAGATAAGGGTGCTACTTGGGTGAAGGACACATTTTAATACTACTCATATTACTTATGCACGAAGAAAAAATAGTGCAAATAAGCTGATTTGTGTAGTGGTGAACCAATTTGTGTAACCAATGCTTACGTGATGAAGTTTGACACACAATATACACTTTTTTTCACCTTCTTTTTTGATAACAATTAAAAGCTCTTGATCTTATCTGCAAGATACACAGTTTTTAGTTTTCTACTTGGCTCTATTTTCAGCGCAAAATCGTTGATATCGAAAAAAAACTGTCTTAGTCTGCCTCGATTATTTGCACAGGAATTTTAATTTTTGATGACTAATGACATCGATGTCACCGCACTGATTGCTGTCTTAGTCTGCCTCGATTATTTGCACAGGAATTTTAATTTTTGATGACTAATGACATCGATGTCACCGCACTGATTACTGTCTTAGTCTGCCTCGATTATTTGCACAGGAATTTTAATTTTTGATGACTAATGACATCGATGTCACCGCACTGATTGATGACACTGTCATTGATGTAACAAGTCAGAGGTCCCCATAGGTCGGCGAAAAGTGTTCCCTAAACGTGTTCCTTATATTCCCTCCACTTCCGGTGCCGAATGCCCTTCAAATTGAACAGCTTCCAAAACTAATAAAACATAACGACCCTATAAGATCCCTCCTTGTTCCCTAGAGATGAATTTAGAGAGGCCCTAATATGAATTTAGAGCGGCCCTATAAAGCCCTATTCATCATCTCACCCTTTCCCTGGATCTCATCGAAACTCAGAAGGTATCACAATAAATTAATGTATGTAATAGGTATTTACTAAGGCCTTAAAATGTGTGGAGTATTTTCCCTGGGTTATGCTATACAAATAAATAATTGTACGTTCACCAGATTATCTAAGTAGGTAACTAAGTTATGTTGTGAGAGATAAACCTATGTAGGTAACTATAACTTTGATAAATAAGTAGGTACCTGCAGTTTCATCAGCTTAACTGGCTCCACTCTCCTAAGTTCGGAGAAGAACCTGAAGAAATTTTGGAATCACATTCCATCAACTGATCTAAAATTAGAAATCTAACAAAAGTACAGTAGTCTCTCACCTTGCCTGCAGTTTCATCAGCTGAACTGGCTCCACTCTCCTAAGTTCGGTAGAAGAACCTGAAGAAATTTTGGAATCACATTCCATCAACTGATCTAAAATTAGAAATCTAACAAAAGTACAGTAGTCTCTCACCTTGGTACCTACAATCAGAAACTCTGATTCCAATGTTGCACCTCTGCATACCACTTTCACCAGATCCTTATCAATGGGACTTGAAAACAAATCAGATTGAACACAATCACTTCTTATCAATTAATAATCGTACTGATTGAACGAGAGTTATCAATTAAATTGAGAAAATAAATTGAAGAGTGAAAAAAGCCTTGATAGCTTGGAGAGTAGGTTGATTCGTAGAAGCCTAACCCATCCTTTAGGGCTGTTTGCCCCTACACCTAGTCCTCGGATTGGGCTTTTTGTGTATGTGGAGAGTTATCCTAATCAGATAAGGTTCGTTCTAAGAACGGCTGGCTTTCTCCTATCTTGTCCTTCTTCTCTCCGCGATTTCGGGACGATAAGACATCGCCTAATAGGGAAAAAAGTTGGTGCATATTCCAGTTTATCCAGTCTCAATAAAGTACTAACTATTTTTTTGTCCGTTTTCTATTCCAGATAAGTAAAATGCAGGCTCTGATATCACGAGGTGTAGACCTGGATGAAATAATGAAGACTTGTAAGGTGGAAGTTGTGGAGCTGGGTGGTAAAAGCACACAAGGCAGATCCAGAGATAAGGCTGTTGATGCTTTGTAAGTATATGAGTGTGTTGAGTTCAATTAGAAAAAAAGTATGGAATTAAAAAAAAGGAGTAGAATTACTACATAGGTACCTACCAGTTGTGGAGCTGGTTTCTGAGAGTACAGAGGGAAGATAAAAAAAAGTTTTGAATGTATTTTCACTATCAGACCCTGGTAAAAGAAGCTATCAGTCAATCAATCTATTTGTACATATAAGTATACGAGTGTATGTTTTACAAAACTAAAACTACAGACTAAACAAAAACTAAATCAATAATATGCTGAATGTTCCACAGCCCACCGTGTCTGCCACAATATAGGTACATATGCTATAATAATACGTAGGTAGTAGCTATAATAATACGTAGGTAGTAGCTAGGTCTGAAAACATCAATCTGACCCATAGGTTAGGTTAGTTAAGTACAAGTTCTGATCCTGTTTCGCTGTTCCATTCGGTGTGCCACTAGACAAGACTCACCTCGAATATATTTCCATTTTCAGGATCGCCAAGGAAGAGAAGAACAACTGGATGTTGGAAGTGGATGAGTTGAACAATTCCATTCGGTGTGCCACTAGGCAAGATTTTGAACCAAAAACTGAAATCAACTGGGACGAACCCACTGCTCCTGTACCTGACATCTTCACTGTGGAATCTCTAGGCTATCTGAATGACAAGTGCTACACGGTGATTAGTAATGACTTCAAGTCTATTGTTAAGAATAATATCATTGATGAGGATGTGCTTGGGATGTACGAGTGTTTTGACTTCAGCAAATTCACCAAACCATCTCTCATTTTCACATTGAAACTGTCTAGTGCTTATGCTACACGGTGATTAGTAATGACTTCAAGTCTATTGTTAAGAATAATATCATTGAGGAGGATGTGCTTGGGATGTACGAGTGTTTTGACTTCAGCAAATTCCCCAAACCATCTCTCATTTTCACATTGAAACTGTCTAGTGCTTGTGATAGCTTTGAGAATGACATGAGTCTGACAGCCACGGATATTATTCTACCCAGGGAGTCTAGTGCTTGTGATAGCTCTGAGAATGACATGAGTCTGACAGCCACGGATATTATTCTACCCAGGGATGTCAATGTAGAGTTGTTCTCAACGGTTACCGAGATAGAGATCCCCAACTATGTAGAGGAAATACCCGAGATTAAGCCTTACCTGGTAGGGAGAGAGTTGTTCCCTTATGAGGAGATAGAGGAGATTGATATAGATGAGATAGACATGAGTGGAGGTTGAAACTGTCTAGTGCTTGTGATAGCTTTGAGAATGACATGAGTCTGACAGCCACGGATATTATTCTACCCAGGGATGTCAATGTAGAGTTGTTCTCTACGGTTACCGAGATAGAGATCCCCAACTATGTAGAGGAAATACCTGAGATTAAGCCTTACCTGGTAGGGAGAGAGTTGTTCCCTTATGAGGAGATAGAGGAGATTGATATAGATGAGATAGACATGAGTGGAGATGTGTTCAGTATACATAGAGCATTAGAGAGAAACCTCCAGGAGACATTGAAACCAGTGGAGATTATACAGAGGTTCACCTTGGTGGAGATAGGGAGAGGGTTTGAAGATTTCCATGCCAATATTCACTCTACTATCACGCACCTCGGTATAACTCAGTATGAACATGACGGAGAGAAACCTCCAGGAGACATTGAAACCAGTGGAGATTATACAGAGGTTCACCTCGGTGGAGATAGGGAGAGGGTTTGAAGATTTCCATGCCAATATTCACTCTACTATCACGCACCTCGGTATAACTCAGTATGAACATGACTTTAGGAACTTCAGAGATCCGAAGCGAAGTATTGTGGAGTGGACAGATGAGGAGTTACTTTTTCCTCGTCTTCTTCTTTTCCTTCTTCTGAACCTTGATGTTCAATGTTTCTTTAATAGCTTAGGGAGTATAGGTACCAATGATAGGTGTAGTGCTTACCTATCAATATTTTGCTCATTAAAAACACCTTTTCATAGTTTACAAAGTTTACAACATGCTTTTGCATTTTTGTTTGTTCTTGTCTAACGTTAGTTTGCGAAGTAGTTGGTAAAAGAGTATCTCACAATCACCAAGGGTCGACCTACTTTGGAAAATTTACAATAAATGAAAAATATGTAAATAAACCAAGATTGGATCAACATTAGACTGTAGAAGTGAAGCCCTGGTCCTAATCTATCACTAGGACGGATCAGCGCAGATTCTGCTCTGCGGGTTGGACTAGTAAGTCATCAGGCCATGACAGCGTAATTACATGCGCAGGCCACAGTATCAAAGACAACCTATTGATATAAGTTGGACGTTATATAGCCATGGTCCTAATCTATCACTAGGACGGATCAGCGCAGATTCTGCACTGCGTGTTGAACTAGTAAGTCATCAGGCCATGACAGCGTAATTACATGCGCAGGCCACAGTATCAAAGACAACCTATTGATATAAGTTGGACGTTATAAACAATGGCGAATGATCCAACTTGATTTGTTACAAATCCAAGTGCTCGATTCGGAGCTAGCCAACCGTGATGAAGGTTTGGTTTAGAATCACAACTTACTAGATATACGGATTGATAATAATACTCCTAGCTTCTGGTTCTGAGCAAATCTTTGTGAAATATATTAGGTATCTTAGGAGATGGTTTTTGAAACTTTTGTTGAAATAATCTGGCTATCTGTTAGTCCGAGAAGTCCTGGAGTTATGATGCACTTACACTGAGAAAAAAATGTCGCGGGTCTCACATAGAAACGTTGCGGTATATGAGCCCACATAATTAGTTTGTGGCCTTAACGGCAGATTTTCTGTTATTGGATTTTGCAAAGGTCACAACGTTGAAATTAGCGTCTCAATTTTAACTATGTTATCTCAACAGTGTAATATTGTGTAATAATTTTGTTAGGATGACAAGGTATTAGAGTGCTACATAATCAACTTTGTTATCTTAACAATACTCTTATTTCTACTCTCACAATAAAATATTGCTGCTCCTACATTATCCTTTTCCAACAATTGCCCATATTGCTAGTCCCACGTTGTTAACTCTGTGACCTTCACAAAGTCATATTGCTGCCCTCACAAAACCACAATCCTCACATTGCTAGTCCCACATAGTCAACTCTGTGACCTTCACGAAGTCATATTGCTGCCCTCACAATACCACAATCCTCACATTGCTAGTCCCACATAGTCAACTCTGTGACCTTCACATAGTTGACTTTGTGGCTTTGCTGGCCTCGCAATACTTTGATATTGCTAGACATGCAGTTCGTATTGCTATGGGCACAGTATCACTTTGCCTAAATATTGCTGTAGTAAAACAATGTGATTAACTTAACATTTTAACTGTAAACGCATGTTTATTTATTAATAACAATAGGCAAAGTGGAAATGATTGATTACAACAGCAATAATTAGGAAACTCTGAAAAGATATACCTAGTATAAATTAGGAATTAATAAGAATGGAATTTCTGGATTTTTGACCAAGAAAGTCTCGACTATTTATTAAAGTTTTTTTTTTACTTCTGGAATTTTACAATGACAGGAGAAGCTTAAAGGCAAACGCGCAGAGATATATGGAAGTATTATTTTCATTCCATAAATAGGTACTTAAATCTGAAATGTATGTGTACAACGAAACAATTGAAATTTCAATGTCAAAATACATATTGCACATAAGTGCATCTAGGACAAAGCAGATAGTAAAATTAATTAGCCTCGTAACTCGTAACTATGGTTTGTCAGGACTGGGTGTGTGCGAAATTTTACGACCTGTATAAATTATTATAGCCCCGCTGAACTAAAGCTTGGCGAAAACATATGTAAATATAATTAGTCTGGTAAATTACAAGACAGGAGAAGCTTAAAGGCAAACGCGCAGAGATATATGGAAGTATTATTTTCATTCCATAAATAGGTACTTAAATCTGAAATGTATGTGTACAACGAAACAATTGAAATTTCAATGTCAAAATACATATTGCACATAAGTGCATCTAGGACAAAGCAGATAGTAAAATTAATTAGCCTCGTAACTCGTAACTATGGTTTGTCAGGACTGGGTGTGTGCGAAATTTTACGACCTGTATAAATTATTATAGCCCCGCTGAACTAAAGCTTGGCGGTTTTCTTCAAATTGACATCCGACTAAGGGCAAGGAGAGTTGAGGACAAGTTTCATTTATACGTATACATTGAGGATCTTCAGGTACCTACATTTTATTATTGGACTCAATTTGGCACAATTAACAATTAGTCATATATTAAATCTAGAATACCTGGCCAGATAGTCTTCCTAAGTAGTTCCTCAAATTTTGTAATAAATCAACAAGCAAAGTAGTTTTGGAGACAAATTTGGGACGACCCACTGATATTATAGTCAGAATTTTTTAAACTACCAAACTAAATTAATAATCAGCATGCAAATTTCAAACTCACCAAATTAAGATTTACAATAAACACTTTTCATATCACATATAGTTACCTCTCATAGATTTAACAAGTCTGTATTCACTGAGCACATAAATATAGGATTTCAGCAACTTGAGATGCTGAAGAGATGAAACTCATAAGTTTGTCATTCTGAATTCTAATGCAAGGGGCGCTCAGTTTGAAGTGCAACATGGAACAAGTCATGCTAAGCTTACTGAGCCTGTTATCTGTGATCTTCTCAGTCATATCTGTATCTCTTGCCGACATCATCACTGACAACATCATAAATTAGGTAAAAAACAAGGAACCTGTTAACATGTAACTTAATACCAGAAAGCTTGGCGGTTTTCTTCAAATTGACATCCGACTAAGGGCAAGGAGAGTTGAGGACAAGTTTCATTTATACGTATACATTGAGGATCTTCAGGTACCTACATTTTATTATTGGACTCAATTTGGCACAATTAACAATTAGTCATATATTAAATCTAGAATACCTGGCCAGATAGTCTTCCTAAGTAGTTCCTCAAATTTTGTAATAAATCAACAAGCAAAGTAGTTTTGGAGACAAATTTGGGACGACCCACTGATATTATAGTCAGAATTTTTTAAACTACCAAACTAAATTAATAATCAGCATGCAAATTTCAAACTCACCAAATTAAGATTTACAATAAACACTTTTCATATCACATATAGTTACCTCTCATAGATTTAACAAGTCTGTATTCACTGAGCACATAAATATAGGATTTCAGCAACTTGAGATGCTGAAGAGATGAAACTCATAAGTTTGTCATTCTGAATTCTAATGCAAGGGGCGCTCAGTTTGAAGTGCAACATGGAACAAGTCATGCTAAGCTTACTGAGCCTGTTATCTGTATCTCTTGCCGACATCATCACTGACAACATCATAAATTAGGTAAAAAACAAGGAACCTGTTAACATGTAACTTAATACCAGTCCATCCACCGGAGCTTTAGGTGTGAGCGATTCTGAATGCTGTGTGAAAAATGATCATGCTCGCACTGACTTCAACAGATTTACCTTAGTTCATTAATTCATGTATGATTCTGTTTAATATGAGGTGCAAATTTTGTGCAAAATATTTGTGAAAGGCAGGGGCTGTTTCAAGGGGGATAGCTGGAGAAATGGAAAAGTAGGCGTCTGGATAAGCTAAAGTCAGCTAAACGTATTTGGGAACGTAAGTAGGTAGAAGATTTGGTCGTGGCGTTGATAAAATGAAATATGTTTGAACTAGACTAGAATAAACTAGAGCAGGGGTTATTTCAGGGAGGATAGCTGGAGAAATGGAAAAGAAGGAGTCTGGATAAGATAAACGTATTTGGGAACGTAAGTAGGTAGAAGATTTGGTCGTGGCGTTGATAAAATGAAATATGTTTGAACTAGACTAGAATAAACTAGAAAAAGGGGTTAAAAAGAAAATCCTTCCCTACGTACCTCAATGAAAGGGTTAACATTGACTTTCAAATTTGATCCTTTTTTTCTGCAATGAAGATAAGCCCGGCAAAGTTTATATTAATTCATTTCTTAGTTAATAGAGTTGATAAAGTCCAAAATGTTATTTTTATTAAGTGCTTTGCAATGTCATTTAAGATAACAGCTCAACTTTAAATAAATTTTAATAAGACATTGCAAAAATTGTAATCTTTATGGGTACGGGCTCTAACAGAATATACCTATCTCGTACTACATGTGAGTATACATATGGTTACAAATTTACTATATGGAACGGCCAACATGTCAATAAACACAGAATGTACGATTTAATAAACACCTAAATGGTGTTTTTATTATTAGCAATATTATTTAAAGAAAAACAATCTTGCTGTATTTAAGCGACCGACTAAAGGAAACTATCCGACATGCGACAAGTCGCCATAGCATATCTGAGCATATTATGGTTTCTGCCTGCTATAAAGTAGGTATACTTGCAATAATAACAATCCTTAGTATGGTGTAAAGTAAAAGAAGTGATAATCAAATTAGATGATATAAGTAGACATAAATACCCAATTATTATTAGTAGATAGTTATGATCCATATCTACCTAATAAATAGATATAGACTGAATAATATAGGGTTTCATGCAATTCACAAACGACACGGTTACATAGGATGGTTACAAATTTACTATATGGAACGGCCGACATGTCAATAAACACAGAATGTACGATTTAATAAACACCTAAATGGTGTTTTTATTATTAGCAATATTATTTAAAGAAAAACAATCTTGCTGTATTTAAGCGACCGACTAAAGGAAACTATCCAACATGCGACAAGTCGCCATAGCATATCTGAGCATATTATGGTTTCTGCCTGCTATAAAGTAGGTATACTTGCAGTAATAACAATCCTTAGTATGGTGTAAAGTAAAAGAAGTGATAATCAAATTATAGATGATATAAGTAGACATAAATACCCAATTATTATCAGTAGATAGTTATGATCCATATCTACCTAATAAATAGATATAGACTGAATAATATAGGGTTTCATGCAATTCACAAACGACACGGTTACGTCAGGGGCAGTCTAAAACAAAGGGTCTATTCAGCCTTATTTACTCGTAATTCTTCCAGCTCTTCATGGCAGTTATAAGTAATATGTATTTCAAAGTGGCCCGTGACAAACTGCTACCAGTGCTACTGTGTAGATCCAAACCTGTGTTAATATTTCGGAGTCCATTGTTGATATTTTTGATTTCACGACTGTTTGCATATGGTCTCAGGGGCAGTCTGAAACAAAGGGTCTATTCAGCCTTATTTACTTGTAATTCTTCCAGCTCTTCATGGCAGTTATAAGTAATATGTATTTCAAAGTGGCCCGTGACAAACTGCCACCAGTGCTACTGTGTAGATCCAAACCTGTGTTAATATTTCGGAGTCCATTGTTGATATTTTTGATTTCACGACTGTTTGCATATGGTTAGATGCGTATAACATTAGTATAAATACTCGTATTGATGAGAAGGCATTGGTTTCGGATACGAGAGACTACATTCAACGAATGGATACCAGAAGGCAGAAATACTTTCCACAAGTCGCCATATTGTCATTCCTATTGTGTTTTAGAGGTAGATAGGTATAGATTATTTGATGAGAAGGCATTGGTTTCGGATACGAGAGACTACATTCAATGAATGGATACCAGAAGGCAGAAATACTTTCCACAAGTCGCCATATTGTCATTCCTATTGTGTTTTAGAGGTAGATAGGTATAGATTATTGAATAAATGTACGTGTCAAACTTACAAAATTAAGTCAACTATCAGTTGTGATGCAAAACGCCAATAAATTTGCTTATCAGGACACCATGGCATACCTACATAAGTATAACAATTATCCTCTGTGAAGTGTTGGAAAAAGACAAAAGAAGTTGGAAGAAATGACCACTTAAAACTCAAACTTCTCAAATTAATTATGTTCAGGAAAAAGAACCCACATCTTGTTTAAAAAGTTTTTTGGGTCACAACAATCTCAACTTGGCTTTGTTCTTTTTCAAGAATTGTTTTCAGAAACTACAACAATAAAGACTAAACAATAAAATGTATTTTTTACTGTACAAAAAATCCATTATAAAGATAACAAAAGGAAATGATATCTATGTATAGAAACGTGTGCACCTATATTTGATGTATTTGCACCAATAAGAAACAAAGAGAGGCGGCACCTAAATTCTGACAAACCTAAAAAAAATCTTGAATACCTGAATTGTAGGTAATCAATGTCAAGAACTTAAGAAGGTACTTGCAGCTCGAGTACTTCCGTTCATTGTTGTAGTGTCAACTCTATGCATAGTGTCAGCTAGAAGTTGTGGTCATTTTCTCGCATTGTGTTCATATTTTCAACAAAGCTTGCCTTTTGTATTGTTGAGCTTGCTGAGAGAATATCTTTGGTCTTGTGCCCTATGCCAGAATGTTATTTATGAACTGATTTTGATTCACTCATCTTGTGCTTGAGCACTATAGGTTGACATTTTTGCCATACTCTTTTTCTTTATGCCTACCTTGCTGTCAGAAGATAACTTCTAATCTCATCAACCTCATTATTGTCAAATAACTCCTTAACTTTGAAGATTAATACCTACGTCCAACACATTCTCTGTAGTTTATATCTGGGCTTACTTAGAGGACATTATTTGTCATAGTTTGCTTTAAATTAGTTTTCATCATACACCACTGTAACAGATAAGTGCTGACAACTATTAACATGCATGAGCTGAGCTTGCAGTTTATTAATTTTATTCCACACGGGACTTTTCCTTTACTTGTTTTTAGACACCTAGTTCTAGTTGCTAAGTTTTATTTATTGGGATTATGCCTAGTTTAGATATAAAGAGCTTTTTTACATGTTGCTGAAGTCCCTATGTATCTTCATTATAGCTCATATTATGAACTATTATAATGGTAGGAGAGGTATTAATAGGATCACAACAATCTCAACTTGGTTTGTTCTTTTTCAAGAATTGTTTTCAGAAACTACAACAATAAAGACTAAACAATAAAATGTATTTTTTACTGTACAAAAAATCCATTATAAAGATAACAAAAGGAAATGATATCTATGTATAGAGCACCTATATTTGATGTATTTGCACCAATAAGAAACAAAGAGAGGCGGCACCTAAATTCTGACAAACCTAAAAAAAATCTTGAATACCTGAATTGTAGGTAATCAATGTCAAGTACTTAAGAAGGTACTTGCAGCTTGAGTACTTCCGTTCATTGTTGTAGTGTCAACTCTATGCATAGTGTCAGCTAGAAGTTGTAGTCATTTTCTCGCATTGTGTTCATATTTTCAACAAAGCTTGCCTTTTGTATTGTTGAGCTTGCTGAGAGAATATCTTTAGTCTTGTGCCCTATGCCAGAATGTTATTTATGAACTGATTTTGATTCACTCATCTTGTGCTTGAGCACTATAGGTTGACATTTTTGCCATACTCTTTTTCTTTATGCCTACCTTGCTGTCAGAAGATAACTTCTAATCTCATCAACCTCATTATTGTCAAATAACTCCTTAACTTTGAAGATTAATACCTACGTCCAACACATTCTCTGTAGTTTATATCTGGGCTTACTTAGAGGACATTATTTGTCATAGTTTGCTTTAAATTAGTTTTCATCATACACCACTGTAACAGATGAGTGCTGACAACTATTAACATGCATGAGCTGAGCTTGCAGTTTATTAATTTTATTCCACACGGGACTTTTCCTTTACTTGTTTTTAGACACCTAGTTCTAGTTGCTAAGTTTTATTTATTGGGATTATGCCTAGTTTAGATATAAAGAGCTTTTTTACATGTTGCTGAAGTCCCTATGTATCTTCATTATAGCTCATATTATGAACTATTATAATGGTAGGAGAGGTATTAATACACCTATAAGTAGGCTTGCCAAATATCCAAAATGTCGATTCGGGACGCGAATCCGTGAACATAATTGCCAAATCCGCGAACATAATCGCAAAATCCGCGAACAAAATCGCCAAATCCGCGACCATAATCGCCAAATCCGCGAACAAAATCGCCAAATCCGCGACCATAATCGCCAAATCCGCGAACAAAATCGCCAAATCCGCGAACATAATCGCGAAACCCGCGAACATAATCGCTACCGGGTTAGCCGTCTGTCTTGTTTTTGAGTGTTTTCTGCCGAGTACCCAAGGTTGTTTAGGATTTTTATTCCAGCGTTACATTCATTAGTAAAGTTATGTTTGAGACCATTCAAGACCTTGAAAACCTGACTTTTCATCTGGAATGGAGTTAGCAATATGGAAAAGAAGCACCGCCTTTTAAATTGACTGATGACTACCCATGTAGGCAATGGTGAGCAATATATTGTCCGGTCATTTACTGCTCTCCTTGCATGCACTCCATCATGAAGATTAACTTTATGAAATTGTACAAGTTACCAAAGTTTCCTCAACGTCTGAGGTCTTAAACCGAGTCAAAATTAGGCTTGTACCTATCCATAATCACAGTCATTACACTCTAAATCTAATCCCAATTATTATCGAGATTTATATAACCACGTGATTAAAATACAAAAGCAGACTGTACGTGCAAATATTCGACCAGATATCCCAGATATAATCATATGTAATTTAATCAATATGATTTAAGTGTAAGCACCGTCTGGAAGAAGTGTCTGATGGTTGGAAATCATTAAAGTGTAACTACGGGAGCACCTAACGTATCAGAGAATGTGTTATTATATCCAAGCTCGAAGTTGTTATTAGCTGAGAAAGGTTTGTGAAAGCACACACGTAGTAATCTGCAGATCTGCTGTTAATCTTCATGCTGGCGTTTTAGTACCAAGATCAGCCAGGTAACTTGAATCTGATTTCCAATGTGAATACAGAAGTGACTAATCATGATATTGAAATATGAGAGACCTAGATATTCATACATGTGACGCGTTAAGGGATAGAAAGATCAAACTTGCCTGTTCGTATAACGATTTATAAAATTTCTTGCATTTTCCATTTGATAGAAGCAAGTTCTGACCTACTCTGTTTTTCTTTCCAAATCATAATTTATTATGGTTGGAAGCTCAAACAAATTTGTCACTTTGTAAAGGTTCTAAAAAATATATACCTAGTTTCAAAAGAATTAGAATGTACAAGAAATGTCACTTATAGGTAGGCTTGCCAAACGTCACGAATTGGCCGGGACAGTCCCGAATTTCAGGGGGTGTCCCGGCGTCCCGTTCAGTTTTTCATTTTGGGGCGTTTTGTCCCGAATTTTCGTTTTTGTCCCAGAAATTAGGTACCTCTAACTTGTTTAAATTTGTCATGCTTTCATCAGTTTGCTCTTCCACTTTGCTAAACCTTTATAAACGAGAAAATGTTGTATTAAACCGATCTTGAATACCTGAATTGTAGGTAATCAATGTCAAGTACTTAAGAAGGTACTTGCAGCTTGAGTACTTCCGTTCATTGTTGTAGTGTCAACTCTATGCATAGTGTCAGCTAGAAGTTGTAGTCATTTTCTCGCATTGTGTTCATATTTTCAACAAAGCTTGCCTTTTGTATTGTTGAGCTTGCTGAGAGAATATCTTTAGTCTTGTGCCCTATGCCAGAATGTTATTTATGAACTGATTTTGATTCACTCATCTTGTGCTTGAGCACTATAGGTTGACATTTTTGCCATACTCTTTTTCTTTATGCCTACCTTGCTGTCAGAAGATAACTTCTAATCTCATCAACCTCATTATTGTCAAATAACTCCTTAACTTTGAACATTAATACCTACGTCCAACACATTCTCTGTAGTTTACATCTGGGCTTACATAGAGGACATTATTTGTCATAGTTTGCTTTAAATTAGTTTTCATCATACACCACTGTAACAGATGAGTGCTGACAACTATTAACATGCATGAGCTGAGCTTGCAGTTTATTCATTTTATTCCACACGGGACTATTCCTTTACTTGTTTTTAGACACCTAGTTCTAGTTGCTAAGTTTTATTTATTGGAATTATGCCTAGTTTAGATATAAGGAGCTTTTTTACATGTTGCTGAAGTCCCTATGTATCTTCATTATAGCTCATATTATGAACTATTATAATGGTAGGAGAGGTATTAATACACCTATAAGTAGGCTTGCCAAATATCCAAAATGTCGACTCGGGACGCGAATCCGCGAACATAATTGCCAAATCCGCGAACATAATCGCAAAATCCGCGAACAAAATCGCCAAATCCGCGACCATAATCGCCAAATCCGCGAACATAATCGCGAAACCCGCGAACATAATCGCGAAACCCGCGAACATAATCGCCAAATCCGCGAACAAAATCGCCAAATCCGCGAACAAAATCACCAAATCCGCGAACATAATCGCGAAATCCGCGAACAAAATCACCAAATCCGCGAACATAATCGCGAAATCCGCGAACAAAATCACCAAATCCGCGAACATAATCGCGAAATCCGCGAACAAAATCACCAAATCCGCGAACATAATCGCGAAATCCGCGAACAAAATCACCAAATCCGCGAACATAATCGCGAAATCCGCGAACAAAATCACCAAATCCGCGAACATAATCGCGAAATCCGCGAACAAAATCACCAAATCCGCGAACATAATCGCGAAATCCGCGAACAAAATCACCAAATCCGCGAACATAATCGCGAAATCCGCGAACAAAATCACCAAATCCGCGAACATAATCGCGAAATCCGCGAACAAAATCACCAAATCCGCGAACATAATCGCGAAATCCGCGAACAAAATCACCAAAATCGCGAAATCCGCGAACATAATCGCGAATTCCGCGAACATAATCGCGAAATCCGCGAACATAATCGCTAAATCCGCGAACATAATCGCGAAATCCGCGAACATATTCGCGAACATAATCGCGAACATAATCGCGAAATCCGCGAACATATTCGCGAACATAATCGCGAACATAATCGCGAAATCCGCGAACATATTCGCGAACATAATCGCGAACATAATCGCGAAATCCGCGAACATATTCGCGAACATAATCGCGAACATAATCGCGAAATCCGCGAACATATTCGCGAACATAATCGCGAACATAATCGCGAAATCCGCGAACATATTCGCGAACATAATCGCGAACATAATCGCGAAATCCGCGAACATATTCGCGAACATAATCGCGAACATAATCGCGAAATCCGCGAACATATTCGCGAACATAATCGCGAACATAATCGCGAAATCCGCGAACATAATCGCCAAATCCGCGAACATAATCGCGAAATCCGCGAACATAATCGCGAAATCCGCGAAATCCAATTCGGGACGTTTGGCAAGATGGCAAGCCTACCTATAAGTGACATTTCTTGTACATTCTAATTCTCTTGAAACTAGGTATATAGTTTTTAGAACCTTTACAAAGTGACAAATTTGTTTGAGCTTCCCAACCATAATAAATTATGATTTGGAAAGAAAAACAGAGTACCTAGGTCAGAACTTGCTTCTATCAAATGGAAAATGCAAGAAATTTTATAAATCGATATACGAACAGGCAAGTTTGATCTTTCTATCCCTTAACGCGTCACATGTATGAATATCTAGGTCTCTCATATTTCAATAGCATGATTAGTCACTTCTGTATTCGCATTGGAAATCAGATTCAAGTTACCTGGCTGATCTTGGTACTAAAACGCCAGCATGAAGATTAACAGCAGATCTGCAGATTACTACGTGTGTGCTTTCATAAACCTTTCTCAGCTAATAACAACTTCGAGCTTGGATATAATAACACATTCTCTGATACGTTAGGTGCTCCCGTAGTTACACTTTAATGATTTCCAACCATCAGACACTTCTTCCAGACGGTGCTTACACTTAAATCATATTGATTAAATTACATATGATTATATCTGGGATATCTGGTCGAATATTTGCACGTACAGTCTGCTTTTGTATTTTAATCACGGGGTTATATAAATCTCGATAATAATTGGGATTAGATTTAGAGTGTAATGACTGTGATTATGGATAGGTACAAGCCTAATTTTGACTCGGTTTAAGACCTCAGACGTTGAGGAAACTTTGGTAACTTGTACAATTTCATAAAGTTAATCTTCATGATGGAGTGCATGCAAGGAGAGCAGTAAATGACCGGACAATATATTGCTCACCATTGCCTACATGGGTAGTCATCAGTCAATTTAAAAGGCGGTGCTTCTTTTCCATATTGCTAACTCCATTCCAGATGAAAAGTCAGGTTTTCAAGGTCTTGAATGGTCTCAAACATAACTTTACTAATGAATGTAACGCTGGAATAAAAATCCTAAACAACCTTGGGTACTCGGCAGAAAACACTCAAAAACAAGACAGACGGCTAACCCGGTAAATTTTAATTTCAAATACCAATATTATTTTAACTTATTAAAAAATCTTACCTTGATTATTTTTTTTTTTTTTTTAATTATTAATCAATCTTAAGTAATATTTACACATTCATTCATAGAACTGGCTAGACATCGTGATAATGAATTTTTAGAATAAATAAACAACACCGTATGAATCAAATTAAGTGTTTCATGTCGAAAACTCATCATCACCAAGTTGAGCTTAATATTAATTATAGATTTATACCTATTGGCTAAATAGTGTATGAAATTTAATATAATATATTTACCTATAATTTTTAATACAATAACTTATGACCAACTTTTACTTCCTCTACTTTTGTTCCTGTTCAAGCAATTCCAATGGGGATCCTATCATCCTATGTCTAATATGTAATTTGGTACTCATGAGATATCAACTGATACTTATGTACCTAGATAATATCAATGAAAATGGCATTATAGTGCCTGGAAAAATTCCATCTAAAATTACTAGGGAGTTATTTCTAGTGAAGCTCAGATCTTGTTCACAATTTTGTGGATATCACAGCATTACTGAGAGCATCTACCTCTACTAATTCCATCAATTTTACCTATAGATAATATCAATGAAAATGGCATTATAGTGCCTGGAAAAATTCCATCTAAAATTACTAGGGAGTTATTTGTAGTGAAGCTCAGATCTTGTTCACAATTTTGTGGATATCACAGCATTACTGAGAGCATCTACCTCTACTAATTCCATCAATTTTACCTTTTTTTTTTACTCTAAATGTCGCTACTCATTTTTTAGGTGAGTAGTCTTCCTGTTTTCCAGCGTAGCGGCTGGTATGACCTCTTATTCGTAGCCTTAGTTGATCAACAGAGGGATACTCTTGGGCGATTTCCTAAGAGAAAGTCTTTAGAAGGACTTGAAGTTGGTTTGAAAAGCCCAAGTCAAAATCAAATTCAACTTGATGATGTCTATAGCATCGTCTAATTAACTATTGATCGCACCTTACACATGATTAGAATCGTGTTCAACTTGACGCTTGATTCATCGCACCTATCATGAGCAGTACATTAAATTTCAGCTTTAGATGGTTTCTCCCCAAAGGCACTTTTCAAATGGAATTTTCGTCTTATAAGGAATAAAATAGATTCCTTTTAATTTATGGCTGGAGATTTTTTTTATTGCTCGTGATGATTATTAATGCACGTCATTTAATTGGAAGGAAAACAAGGAAATTTAACGAAAGGGTTCGAGATTTCCTGGTTTCATTTTATGGATTTTTGTTTGGCAATTTCTCGGCAACAGTGGCAATTTATTGGATTTCAAAAACCTCAACTTTTTCTTTACTAAAAAAATTATGGGGTGGCATTAATAATTATCATTTCTTACTCAATAAATTGGAGGCATTACCTACCTCATTCAATTCCTACACTTAACAATAAGTATTAATCCAACTAGGACAATAATGGGTACCTTATAGTTCTATTTTAAATCCACCTTATAATGTACCTACCACACAACCAGAATAAAACCAATAATAAATAATAATATTATCATCCAAAAACAATAAATTATAACAGATACCTAGGTGCCATATTGTTTGTTTTTCTAAACTCTTAAAACTAACACTTCATTATTTATTTCATCTTGTTTGTTTTTCATGAAACTAATTTTAATTGGTAAATAGGTAAATATACATGACTCGTACATAGATTTGATAGTGAGAAACTTGATAATTATTTTACTTTAGATAATATTATTGTTTATATTTGAATACAAATAATTTTATTAATTTTAATTGGTAAATAGGTAAATATACATAACTCGTACATAGATTTGATAGTGAGAAACTTGATAATTATTTTACTTTAGATAATATTATTGTTTATATTTGAATACAAATAATTTTATGCTTGGAATATTTTTCACCAGGACGTGATTTACAGAATACCTAGGTAGGTATAATGAAATAACTTTCTAGGAAGATATGTCCATGTCTAGTTGGTCCTCTAAAAATTGAGCAAACATCAGAATATACAAACCTATCATCCATTCCATTAATTTTTTCAGCAGAAGTTCTATCCTTTGTCTTTTCCTCTATCAGTAAGATGGTTCTTTTCTTCTCCATTCCTCTCAATCCTGTGCAACTCTCTTGATAGTCCTGGTATCCCATGTCCAATTATTCATCTGCTTGATGCACAACTCAATTTAGAATAGTAACAATTATAACTTCACTAAAGGGGAGAAAAACTTCAGGTCTTCTTGAAAAGAAAAATTCCTATGCTGAACACTTAGCTCTCCATCATTGTAATTTAGAACAATAGATAGTAGGTAGGTATCTATAATTTGTATAATTATATCTTCAAACAAATGTGCACTTACTGACCTTCTAGCATTTTTTAACAATTGATCAAAACTACAAAGTAATCCGTTCACACACTTTTTTTTTTTCTTTTTTCATGCTGAAATTTCACTTGCAGCTATTAGCATCTAAGCCAACCCTTCGCCTCAAACCCTTGTCAGCAACGTAAACCGACTGTTAGCATTCTATCCATTCACTTTATGAGGTGATTTACCTGCCGTGATAACTGATGAAAGCTCTGAGGATTACTTGATTATAAGTCGGTAAGTAGGTAAAATGGGTAAATATTTATAATGTAAGTATTGTCAGACAATATGGCATGTGGCATGCATTTTTATTGGAAATTTAACTTGGTACTTAAGGAGTTCTGCTCCTGATTAAAAACTTGTTAAGACTGTTGTTCCAGAACGGTAAAATTGTAGAATTTTAGGATTGATCTTTATGTGATCCCTATCAAAGGATATTCGCTATTGGTAGAACTTGCGTTTTCTTCAAACCTGTAACGCGACGTCCAAGGAACTTTTTTGTAGCTTACCTCACCGTAGGTATCTACATATTCTACATTATCTTGGGGTATTAAATACGTAAAAGTACTAAAAGTCCATACAGTACAAGGTACCTACACTGTAGAGGTGTTCTCATACATGATTCCTGTATCACCCCGAGCCAAATGCAAGCAATTTTCACACATCGTGTTTTAATAACATCTGACAGGGCACCTAGCTTTGAACTTGTGTTTTTAGTAAACGAACACATGTACAAGTATTACATGAAATGCTCGTATGTTTTAGCGTACATTTATCTTGTGCAATTAACAACATTGCTTGGAACACTGATAGGGAGTGGGACCCCAAAGAATGGACACTTTGGAAAATGGAAGCACCAGAATTCGCTCTATCACGCTAAATATATATTTCTCGACATGGTCTAGAAATATGTATGATATCGTACTTGACCATTATCTCAAACTAAACAAAATCGCTAAATATAGGAAAACTACAGAAGTTTTCAAAAGGTAAAGCGAAATTATTAGTTCAACCCATGATGGAAAATATCCCTCTGTATCAATGGACACTTGCCAAAAGCTCATCCTGTGCCAATTTCATCTCGTGCCTTGAGATCTTTGCTTTGAGAGTAAGTACTTAAAGGGTTAGGTACATATTTAGTAGCCCTATCTCATTTGAGATAATTATAATGAGCTTTTTGACAACTTATCACGATTCTTTTGTATGTGCCTATGACAGTTGGCTATCTTGAGGAAATATGCATACAGGGTGTGATAATTATTATGTAGGTACCTACTTTCAAAAACCCTATGTTTTTTTTTTTTTTTTTTTTTTTTTTTTTTTTTGGGGAGGGAACTGTGGAAAACTACAGAAGTTTTCAAAAGGTAAAGCGAAATTATTAGTTCAACCCATGATGGAAAATATCCCTCTGTATCAATGGACACTTGCCAAAAGCTCATCCTGTGCCAATTTCATCTCGTGCCTTGAGATCTTTGCTTTGAGAGTAAGTACTTAAAGGGTTAGGTACATATTTAGTAGCCCTATCTCATTTGAGATAATTATAATGAGCTTTTTGACAACTTATCACGATTCTTTTGTATGTGCCTATGACAGTTGGCTATCTTGAGGAAATATGCATACAGGGTGTGATAATTATTATGTAGGTACCTACTTTCAAAAACCCTATGTTTTTTTTTTTTTTTTTTTTTTTTTTTTTTTTTGGGTGGGAAGTAAACAAATTATGTATTTACTTTAATCGGAAAATGTGCACTGTTCATTTCTCCAATAATTCATGAACGACTCAGACCGTGGGGAAAATGTTCCCAAATTATAATATTTTGAGGAGCTGGGAACCTCTCCGCCCCCTTTAAATCGTCAAGTTTCCTCGATTTCAACCCTAAATGACTTCTTTTATGAATTGGACTCCATCATGAGCCTACAATCCTACATTAAGTTGCTGATGACTGATGACAAATAGAGAGTGAAGCCCGCGCTGTATTTCGCGTATTCAGTGACTAGTGACTTCCTAGAAATCGACTAAAACTTGTGTAAAGGTTCACTGCTTCACCAATACCTAGTTTATTTATTTAGATAATTTTGTACATTATGGCTCTCTTCTCCTCTCCTCTCTCTTTGCCAACAAAATAATTATGGGTAAATGGGTAGATATAAGACTTTGTTTATACTGCGGGAGCAAATAGACTTTTCAGTCCTATGCTGGCAGCCTAAACAAGGCATATTCTATTCTTCTCCTGACAAACAATTCGATCTGAAGTTGTTGAGCGAACAACTATGTGGCTACACAATACGATGTTGATTATTTGAACAATCACTTGAACCTTTACGATGCACTAGAAAGTCGGATTTAGAACAGATCGGTCGTGATTAGAAGCGCTATGGTGTGCCAAAGTACGAGAGAAAGAACTATGAATAAATCCAAAGAAGTCGGCACGCGGTACTCACGAAAGAAAGAACATGACGTAGAAGGCGAAAAAATGGAACTCATAAGAAATAAGAGGAGGAGGACATTCCCGGTTGCTGCTTTGTTGTGTCAACACGTCCGATTTTTCGTGGTGTGTTTTTCTAATTTTCTAGTGGAAAAAGTGTACGAAATATTGTGAATTTTTGCATAGTGCCCCCTTATAGTGTGCTCTTCGGTTTGTGAGTACCAAACTGCAGTAAAATGCAGTAAATAGACACTTTTTTTCTGTTCTTAACATTGCATTCCATTGCTATCAAATTTTTTCTCGTCGGTTGCCATGGCAACGTTCTTGTTATCCTAGCTGTTGTCAATATTCTACTTTTCTCCAGTTTTCATTTCCATTTATTTTCTTTACATTGGTTGCTATAGGCAACAGTCATTATTTATTTACCTCTCTATCTGTGTTTTAGTTCCTTGAAACTTTCTCGGTGTTTTCTCTGTTCCAATTATGAATTTTCAGATTGTTGTGTTTTTTGCCGCTTGGTGTTTTAACACCAGGTGTTTGTGAACCTTGTGTTTTACCATTACCAATTCTTACCTTTTCATAACCCCTTTACCGTCACTCAAAGCTAACCTTTACTTTTTGATTTCAGTTCACTATCATTGATCGTCATGTCGTTCTCCGCCGTGCTGAAGAATAACCTACCGACTAATAATCGAATTTCTTATGCCCCCAGAACCAATTTTAACAGAAACATGGGTCATCCCACTGCTCCCAAGATTGACAGCCTATACCTATCTAAAAAATGTGGCTTTTCCCTCCCCTTCGATCCCGCGATTCCAATGGATAAATACTTATGCGCCGTAGGTGACTTGGTGGGCGACGAGAAAATGGTTTTCGCGGGCAAAAATAATGACTTGGTTAAAATTTACCTAGCTAGTGAAGCTGATGTCGAGAAACTTTATGAAAATCATCCACAGATAACTATCGATGACAAACCCTTGATTGTGAAGAAACTTGTTGACAGCGGTCATAAAGTTTTTCTTTGCAATGTAGAACCTGGAGTCCCGGATTCCGTGCTTATTAATGAGTTGGCTAAATATACTAAAATGCTCTCTCCAATGAAATTCGTTAATTTAGGTTGTCGCAACGAGCGGTTCACTCACCTGATTGGATTCAGACGCACTGTCCTTGTTGAAACTATTGACGACCTTCCTCCTTTTTTCAACCTTTTTTATGACAACACTAATTACAAAATTTTTGTAGTCATAGACAAAGTTAAATGCTTCAACTGTAACGCTGAGGGTCATCTGATTAAAAACTGTCCGGTTAAAAATGTTTCCGTTCAAAACCGCCTTGACCCCTCTTTTAGCGCTCCTTCCCCTAGGAATGATGCAAACACTAGTACTTTCTTACCGGCCTTCGCGAGTAAAACTCCGACCACTGCCGTTACCCCTCTCCCTGACGTAGCATTTAGCTCCAAGGTTGCTAAAGATGACGCCCCATCCGTCCTAAATCTAGCAAGCCAGGATCAAGCATCTGTTCCTGTTGAAGCTTCTGACCTCACTCCTCCCCAGGGTCCCTCAACAACTACCACCGAATCAGTTTTGGAAAATCCGGCCACTCAACCACCCAATGATAATGAACCCATCATTATCCCTGACACCCCCATGTCTTTTTTCATGCTGAAATTTCACTTGCAGCTATTAGCATCTAAGCCAACCCTTCGCCTCAAACCCTTGTCAGCAACGGCACCTATATTTGATGTATTTGCACCAATAAGAAACAAAGAGAGGCGGCACCTAAATTCTGACAAACCTAAAAAAAATCTTGAATACCTATGCTGAACACTTAGCTCTCCATCATTGTAATTTAGAACAATAGATAGTAGGTAGGTATCTATAATTTGTATAATTATATCTTCAAACAAATGTGCACTTACTGACAATAATTTTATGCTTGGAATATTTTTCACCAGGACGTGATTTACAGAATACCTAGGTAGGTATAATGAAATAACTTTCTAGGAAGATATGTCCATGTCTAGTTGGTCCTCTAAAAATTGAGCAAACATCAGAATATACAAACCTATCATCCATTCCATTAATTTTTTCAGCAGAAGTTCTATCCTTTGTCTTTTCCTCTATCAGTAAGATGGTTCTTTTCTTCTCCATTCCTCTCAATCCTGTGCAACTCTCTTGATAGTCCTGGTATCCCATGTCCAATTATTCATCTGCTTGATGCACAACTCAATTTAGAATAGTAACAATTATAACTTCACTAAAGGGGAGAAAAACTTCAGGTCTTCTTGAAAAGAAAAATTCCATCATTGTAATTTAGAACAATAGATAGTAGGTAGGTATCTATAATTTGTATAATTATATCTTCAAACAAATGTGCACTTACTGACCTTCTAGCATTTTTTAACAATTGATCAAAACTACAAAGTAATCCGTTCACACACTTTTTTTTTTTCTTTTTTCATGCTGAAATTTCACTTGCAGCTATTAGCATCTAAGCCAACCCTTCGCCTCAAACCCTTGTCAGCAACGTAAACCGACTGTTAGCATTCTATCCATTCACTTTATGAGGTGATTTACCTGCCGTGATAACTGATGAAAGCTCTGAGGATTACTTGATTATAAGTCGGTAAGTAGGTAAAATGGGTAAATATTTATAATGTAAGTATTGTCAGACAATATGGCATGTGGCATGCATTTTTATTGGAAATTTAACTTGGTACTTAAGGAGTTCTGCTCCTGATTAAAAACTTGTTAAGACTGTTGTTCCAGAACGGTAAAATTGTAGAATTTTAGGATTGATCTTTATGTGATCCCTATCAAAGGATATTCGCTATTGGTAGAACTTGCGTTTTCTTCAAACCTGTAACGCGACGTCCAAGGAACTTTTTTGTAGCTTACCTCACCGTAGGTATCTACATATTCTACATTATCTTGGGGTATTAAATACGTAAAAGTACTAAAAGTCCATACAGTACAAGGTACCTACACTGTAGAGGTGTTCTCATACATGATTCCTGTATCACCCCGAGCCAAATGCAAGCAATTTTCACACATCGTGTTTTAATAACATCTGACAGGGCACCTAGCTTTGAACTTGTGTTTTTAGTAAACGAACACATGTACAAGTATTACATGAAATGCTCGTATGTTTTAGCGTACATTTATCTTGTGCAATTAACAACATTGCTTGGAACACTGATAGGGAGTGGGACCCCAAAGAATGGACACTTTGGAAAATGGAAGCACCAGAATTCGCTCTATCACGCTAAATATATATTTCTCGACATGGTCTAGAAATATGTATGATATCGTACTTGACCATTATCTCAAACTAAACAAAATCGCTAAATATAGGAAAACTACAGAAGTTTTCAAAAGGTAAAGCGAAATTATTAGTTCAACCCATGATGGAAAATATCCCTCTGTATCAATGGACACTTGCCAAAAGCTCATCCTGTGCCAATTTCATCTCGTGCCTTGAGATCTTTGCTTTGAGAGTAAGTACTTAAAGGGTTAGGTACATATTTAGTAGCCCTATCTCATTTGAGATAATTATAATGAGCTTTTTGACAACTTATCACGATTCTTTTGTATGTGCCTATGACAGTTGGCTATCTTGAGGAAATATGCATACAGGGTGTGATAATTATTATGTAGGTACCTACTTTCAAAAACCCTATGTTTTTTTTTTTTTTTTTTTTTTTTTTTTAGTGGATGTGCCAGAGTCACCACAATTATCTTTTTCTCTTAAATGGATATGACAATGAACCTCATTGAAAGATGATCTGTAACTACCAATTTTTCTTCTCCTTTACCTGCCTGGAGGCTAGTAATTTTCTTTGCATTTTCCAAATATTGCATACAATTTTTTCCAACCAAGTCACTTTTCTCTTTTATCACAACAGTTTCACAAAAGAAAAACAAAAGGATTAAGAATATAGTCTCAATATCCATTCCAGTCTGCTCACCAGAGTCTGATGTGGCTTCAAAAACTTGGTTTTGTAATTAGTTTTGATTGGTCGGGATAGCTTGGGGGCTCTCGGCATTATGACGGGCGAAAATAATCTATGAACTCTTTCAGTTTTGTTTCAAACTACTGAAATTGAGAAATGAATGTCCCGACTTTGGGCAGAGCTTGCAAGTTGCCGCTTTTACCGCAGTTCTTTATTGAATGCCACTCCGGAATGAATTCATAGGTTGAACATTGAAGCGTCTATTAGTCCTATAATGCCCTTCTTATGGTTATTTGTCTCAAAGTTGTGAACGCTTTGTGAATGCTCTCTAGGTATTTAGGTAATGTCTTGTGTAAGTACATCTTTAGGAAGGAATAGTGGGATAATCCTTACCATTATGTATCCACAAAAAGATTTTTGTAAATAAATGACACAGGATCGTGAAACAAGGGTCTGAGTTTAATGTTTAGTTATTCTGGCGTACCACAAAGTCGTATTTACGTCGCTAAGGCGTAGAAAACATTTTACATTCAATTTGTCATAAAAACTGACCATCATCTTCAGAGAAAACACGATCATTTCGCTGTTAAGAAGACCATCCACATTCCCGGTTGCTGCTTTGTTGTGTCAACACGTCCGATTTTTCGTGGTGTGTTTTTCTAATTTTCTAGTGGAAAAAGTGTACGAAATATTGTGAATTTTTGCATAGTGCCCCCTTATAGTGTGCCCTTCGGTTTGTGAGTACCAAACTGCAGTAAAATGCAGTAAATAGACAATTTTTTACTGTTCTTAACATTGCATTCCATTGCTATCAAATTTTTTCTCGTCGGTTGACATGGCAACGTTCTTGTTATCCTAGCTGTTGTCAATATTCTACTTTTCTCCAGTTTTCATTTCCATTTATTTTCTTTACATTGGTTGCTATAGGCAACAGTTATTATTTATATTTACCTCTCTATCTGTGTTTTAATTCCTTGAAACTTTCTCGGTGTTTTCTCTGTTCCAATTATGAATTTTCAGATTGTTGTGTTTTTTGCCGCTTGGTGTTTTAACACCAGGTGTTTGTGAACCTTGTGTTTTACCATTACCAATTCTTACCTTTTCATAACCCCTTTACCGTCACTCAAAGCTAACCTTTACTTTTTGATTTCAGTTCACTATCATTGATCGTCATGTCGTTCTCCGCCGTGCTGAAGAATAACCTACCGACTAATAATCGAATTTCTTATGCCCCCAGAACCAATTTTAACAGAAACATGGGTCATCCCACTGCTCCCAAGATTGACAGCCTATACCTATCTAAAAAATGTGGCTTTTCCCTCCCCTTCGATCCCGCGATTCCAATGGATAAATACTTATGCGCCGTAGGTGACTTGGTGGGCGACGAGAAAATGGTTTTCGCGGGCAAAAATAATGACTTGGTTAAAATTTACCTAGCTAGTGAAGCTGATGTCGAGAAACTTTATGAAAATCATCCACAGATAACTATCGATGACAAACCCTTGATTGTAAAGAAACTTGTTGACAACGGTCATAAAGTTTTTCTTTGCAATGTTGAACCTGGAGTTCCGGATTCCGTGCTTATTGATGAGTTGGCTAAATACACTAAAATGCTCTCTCCAATGAAATTCGTTAATTTAGGTTGGTTGCACAGTCAGGTAACAACTGGGCATTATAGCACCAGTGAACCAAAAAACTTTTGTTAGTATTTGTTTCAGTTTGATCTATTCCTACCTACTTAGTAGTTATTAGCAGTAGATTTTTGTCATGTTACCTACATCAATGTTCTGGAGGAGGGGGGGGGGGCTCCAGAACATTGGTAACGAAAAAAATCCCTAATACCTTTGCCTCCTGACAATAATCCCGAGTCTAGCTCCCATTTCTCCATAAATTTCAAAGGTGAACTTGAGAAACTGATTATTTGTCACAAGAAAATTAGATTGTGTCCACACCTAGCTGGAGAGAACGGAAATTAGATTGCACCAGTACATATACGTGAGACCATTAGAGCAAATAAATAATAATCGAGCGGCGCGAGCTGATAATAAATTGACATCCATTGGAACTTGGTTCGTTGCGTTCTGGCACTTGCGTTCTGCCCTCCAATGTGGATGTGGCATGCTCAGGTCAGGTTCGTTAGGAAATCCAATATGTCACGCCATGTCACGCTCTTGTAAAGACCAGAGTATACAGGGTTCATCCAAAACCATCGTATAGAAGGTAGAAAAACCGAGATAGAGAAAGCTGGGTATTAGAGGGTTGAGATTGAGGATGAGAGAAAGTAGTTTATTTTGGAGCCATCCTTACAACCACTAATTACATAATTATATGTTATACATATCCTTAATCGTTCCATCTTAAGGGACAGGTTGGTGGTTGATGCGATGCTCCCAACTATGTAGGTAATTACTAATTACCCAATCAATATAATCAACTTTGTACTTTCTGCCGATTCCATGCTACAAGTAGGAACTCATTGTATTATTCTATCCACTTTGTATACTTTATGTACTCTACATATGTGAGTATGAGTATAGAGTACCCAACTCATTTCCAACCTAATAAGCGCCACCTTTATGTCAGAAATGAGATTGGAAAAATACAACTAGGTACACTTTTCGTTTTCAACACGAGATGTCAAAATATGAAATGGTTTACTGCCGGTTCTACTTGCGTCCTACACAAAATTTACCATTCGTCGGGTTATGAACAGAGGACAAGAGGAGGTAGAGACTTTGCTCTTAGCTGTGAAATCAATTAGACGTCTAATGCCTGCGTTTCGTACTTCCTCGATTTCAAGTTGGTCTGCCAGGAGACGGACTTTTGATATCATTTGGTTCTCCTATCATTCGATAGGCGTAATTTAAAGGTATTCATGTTTTAATTGCATGTAAGTATTGAGAAAGCACAGTTCTACACGATCAAAAAACAACGTTATGTATTAGGTAAAATTAACGAAAAGTGTATTAAATAATGAAGGTAGGTATAAATTTGTAATTTTGTATGACGGTTAGTCCAGTGGTAACGCGCTTGCGTGCCATGCAGAAGGTCCCGGGTTCGAATCCCACACCATCGACAAAAATTTGTACTCGTTTTTCGATTACAAATATATCAATCAATCTTTTGTTATCCAATGAAACATATTCACGATCTTGTAATACCGAAATAATTGTTGCATAAGTGGGTTACTTTCTGGTGTTCTCGTGTAGACCCAGCGCCCAAATGGGAAGTATTGTGTCTCTTCTCGCCCATCTGATGAGGGACATACTACGGGATGGGCATGCTACGACACAGACCACATGGTAGCAGTTGTTTCATTGCTACGAAATGAAAACACTCACTGCAACATCCCTTGACTCCTTGACATTAACATCGCGAGTGAGAACCATCACAACACATGAGTAAGCACTTATTTCGAATCTCCATGCGACAAAATTTAACGAAAATGAAATCTGTGTTTTCGAATATTTTGCGAAGAAAAACAAAATTTCATCGCTAATTAGAAATTTGTATGACGTGTGTGAGAAAATCGATCAATAATAAGTTACAACACAAGGCAAACATTAGAAAGTACGAACGTAAAACGAAGAAATCGAATAAGGAGGAGGAGGAGGAGGAGGAGGAGAAAGAAGAGAAAAAGACGAAGGAGAAGGACAAAGAAGAGGAGAAGAAGGGCGAGCCAGAGAAGAGGAAAAGGAGAAAAATGCATAAATTTGCATATTTACAAATTGGAAACATTGGACAAGTACCTACAACCTGATGAAAGATCAAAATGTGTGTCCACACAGTGGACCGGCCGTTCATCGACCAGGTGAATCTATGTTGTCGAGGCAGTGTGGACGATTCAGTCGACATCGAGCGATGTCGATGGACAGCCAGTCGACTAAGTGTGAACACAACTTAAGGGTTATGGTAGATTTTTTTTTTCCAACAGGTACTTTTTACTAGGTTTATTTTTGATATTCACAAAAATAATAACAAAGAATAATACATTAGTGTTTGAATGAATAGCAAATATTATTTATTTACACGCTAAGCAGCAAGGCCATGTGTGGAATAGCAAATATGATTGACAAAATTTCAGGATTAATCAAAGTTACATCATACCCTGATGTACTATTTCTAGTACCTATGTGTCAGGGGATGGTATTGTAGGAATAAATATTTAAAAAAAAGAATCAATCTGTCTTCCTCCTCTCTTCTATTTCGGGACGATAAGACCATAGCAGTTACAGTTCCTTCTGTCAAACCTCTTAAAAAAAAAAAAAATCTGGTGTGAACATCACACGACTTTCCTTATCCTATTGAATGATGCTTACTTATTTGAGTGTTCTTTTACCCTAACACTCGTATTTATGAACAAGAATGATCGTTCTTAGATCAGTCTCAAGTCAAAATTGACCAATCAAATGCCTTGAGACTATGCTTGGCACGAACTTAAGAGCCAGCGTTTTGTTCATAAATATGGGTGTTAGTGTGGATTTGTTTTAGGCAATATCTATTGATTGTCCATAGTGTACGCTTGTAGACGCTTAAAACGTATTGAATAAGCAATAGGACAAGCTTACATCAATCTACGGGCCCTACGGCCTACTGATTACTGGTAGTAAATCTGATTTCCAATAAACCAAATGATAGACTTGGGGAAATTTCAATGAATGAATGCAAGGTCCAATATTGTATTTGGTGTAGTAATTTGATTGCTTATCGTACTAAAAAACCGGTTTAAAATCTACCAGGCTGCACTTTATATGCAGATTATTCTAGAATTTCGGCCTACTATGTTTTATTTAGTAACTAATGACATTATACCCCTACAATCCTACATAGGTAATTGGAAAACATTTCCACTCACTTTAAAAAACTGACCATCGATATTCGATCAGCATTTAGCCAGCCTAGTTAGCTTGGCAGGGTAGCCTGCCTTCTAAGCGCCAGGTCGCCGGTTCCCACCCGGGGCGGATTTTATCCTGAACAGATAAGGTTCGTTATTCTTGGAACGGCTCGCTTTCTCCTATCCTCTACTTCTTCTCTCTTCGATTTCGGACTGATAAGACGTCCGTTGCAATTGCAACAGTTTCCTCTATCAAATCTCGCAGAAAAAAAATTGGACCGATTGCAATACTTTCATTACTAGTATAGCTCGCTATACTGTAGTAATAGAAAGTAAAAATATCAGGTACTAATCACACAAGACTTACTCATTGAACGGATATTCTAGTCGGAGATGGTCGCAGTGTAACTAAATTGCTTATTTAAATATAAATATACTATAATTATCTTATAGAGAGAGCTACGTTTATGTTCAAGCATTCCAAGGTTTATGGACTAAAAACCCAAAGATAGGGCTCGCACACTCCCACTGTCATTTCATTTTATTTATTCTTTCCATTTCATGGAAGAGGCGTCACTCTAGTGTCCGTCTGTCCGTTACACACGATAAGCAAGGAAAGTCATCAAAAACACCTTCTAACAGATCAAACAAATTTATCACCGAATTGTAGGCATATTTCTCAAGAAAGTTCTCTTATCTAATTATCACCAAACAAACAAAAAGGTAACAAAAACACCCTAAAATGAAAAACAATTCCCTATCACAACAACATTTGTTGACACGTTGTTGTTATTGTTGAGTTATCAGAACAGTTATCAGCGATATGGATTTATTTTTGTAGGACATCACCCGAGAGACAGTGTTATTTTGTTTACCAGGAAATCCGTACCAGGGAGAAAAAAGTTTTCACCCGAACTTTGATGTGATTAGAAAGAGGTTCCCTGATATCAGGTGAACCAACAGTGACCACAAAAAGAGTAATCAATTTGAGATTTAAAAATAACTCTACTGACTCGGTAACTTTATTATATACTAGCTGAATTCCGTCGCTTCGCTCCGGAATCCCGCTAGTTCATCCCGAGGCATGGCCAAACTTGTGGAAAAGGCATGGCCGAACTTGTAGTTATCAAACTAAAAACATAAACGAAACTCAAATATTAGGCGAGCGAGGAAAAGTTTTCTATCCCGCAGTCTCTGCACTCTGTGTATTTCTTATGGAGATTTCAGCGATCAAAAATTGATCATATCTCAGGATCGGTGTAGATTTTCGCAAAATCCTTTCTTATTGCACACCTAGACCATAAAAAGAATATTCCTACCAAATTTCAGCTTTCTAGGTGGTGTGGTTCTCGAGATAGAGCGATCAGTGTGTGAAATGTGAAATGTGAACTGTGAATGAGTGAATGGATCTTGTTCTTATAATATAAGACTAGCTGAATTCCGTCGCTTCGCTCCGGAAGCCCGCTAGTTCATCCCGAGGCATGGCCAAACTTCTGGAAAAGGCATGGCCGAACTTGTATTTATCAAACTAAAAACATAAACGAAACTCAAAAAGTTGGTCGAGAGCGGAACATTTCTCTCCCGCAGTCTCTGCACTCTGTGTATTTCTTATGGAGATTTCAGCGATCAAAAATTGATCATATTGAACTTTGCTCCTAGCAGTTGAAAGGATTGTGCCTATGGTGGTAAGCAACAGTAATTTGACTTGTATGTAGTAGAGACAGTAATTAAGTAATGATAGATGATAAAGAAAATTTATAATTACATTGAATTGAATAAATCTTTGTTTTATTATTTACTAGTTGATAGGTTGATACGCGTGCAGGTAACATGGTACCCAAGGTAATTACCTAGCTACTCCCTATTATTAGATTTATTAGACATGTGAGTTATCTATGTATGTATACAGGATGATTCAACTTCAAGTGTATCATAGAGTAGATGTTGAAATGGCACACACAGTTAAAAAGAATAAAAGAATCGATGCGATGGGTGAATAGTCGATTTCTGTTCAATACTGTAGATAAAAAATAAATAAAGATACTGTACTGTACGAACATAAAGACTGCAGGAAGTACCGAGAAGATTGTCATTAGGGTGAAATTTCCGTCACTAAAACCCTTAAGATGAAGAGATGGCAAGCAAGGAAGAGGAAGGCCAAGATTGATGTACATTGATCAAGTTGTGAAGGCATCGGGTTGTACCAGTTATCAAGAAATGAAAGCGAAGACATCAGATCGATCGGAATGGAGAGCTGCCAACCAATCTTAGGATTGAGGAGAAAGAAGAAGAAGAAAACCCTTAAATATATGAGGAGGTACTTTTCAAAACCTCACAAGTCACTCGAGCACAATTTTTCAGGAGAGCTCAAAAACTGATTTAAGCATTCCTGTGGCCCAGGTCGCCGGTTCCCACCCGGGGCGGATTTTATCCTAAACAGATAAGGTTCGTTATTCTTGGAACGGCTGGCTTTCTCCTATCCTCTACTTCTTCTCTCTTCGATTTCGGACTGATAAGACGTCCGTTGCAACAGTTTCCTCTATTAAATCTCGCAGAAAAAAATTTGGACCGATTGCAATACTTTCATTACTAGTATAGCTCGCTACACTGTAGTAATAGAAAGTAAAAATATCAGGTACTAATCACACAAGACTTACTCATTGAACGGATATTCTAGTCGGAGATGGTCGCAGTCGTTCTTCGAGTGCGGAGATGGCACGACGCTACCGTTACCATGGGAACACAGGCCGTTATTGTTGTTGTTATGACAACAGAGGCCGTTTGTATGGCCGTTCATCTTGTAGCCGTTCTCCAGGTATCCGAGACTATCGGTGGACTGAGACGAGGCTAGACTGGACAGACTCTCATTCGATGTGACGTCCTTGAGCAACATTGCGTCCAAAAAACGGCGCGGAGAGAGTAACACCGAAAAAAGCTCACTTCGATCGGCCGTTAAAAAAATTCGGCAACACTGGCCACTTTTAAAGTAACTTTCCAGGCAAAAGGCGCGGGGAGGGTGCACCAAAAAAGGCACTCACTTCGATTGGGTGTCGAAAAAATTCGGAAACACCCACGACTTTTTAAGTCACTTTACAGGTAACATAAACTTGTAGATCACCCACTAAGTATTTTTTTTTTTTTATTAGC